>NC_055960.1:23923237-24003237 GCF_018492685.1 Alosa sapidissima | reverse complement strand
TTTCAATAGAGGTGGGGGGGAAGAATTGAAATGAGTTGGGTCACAGTGGATGCCTGGCTTTAATCAAAACCCCCCATCATTTAATTAACTTCCTGAAAAGTTCTCTGCGGATATTTTGTATTTACTGGGGGAAAAAAACTCAATTTCTTTCATCGGCCACTGAACAATGGGAAAGCAATATCACTGCGAGCTAATTGATCAAAGTCCCATTGCATATAACTTCCATTTTGGAGTACTGAATTATTAATTTCCAAATGGTAATCATATTTCTTTCTTTTCTCTCCTCAGTCTGTCTCTGTCTCTGTCTCTGTCTCTGTCTCTGTCTCTGTCTCTGTCTCACTCCCCTCTTTCCTGGAAAAGTGTTGGGCATTATCAGGCATTACGTATTCAGGATTTGGTGCATTTGGACAAGGAGATGTTCATGGAGGGGGGCTGGGTGGGAGAGGAAGGGAAACTCTACACTACAGCTATCAGCTTAACTCGTGACTCCGCTCTCTTGGCAGCTTGTCTTACGCACCTCCGCAGTCCACTTCAGCAGATATGCTCCTAACGAAAACAAACCTGCAGCTCTTAATGTCTGCCATGATGGGGATAGTGGACAGCAAAAGGCTATTGCCCCCCCCCGACACACACACACACACACAACACCACCACCCAGAGGACTGTGCTTCTCAGCGACCCCACAGTACTACATGATAAGCAGGCATGCTATGAGGTTAAGTCCTACAGAATCCTCTCTCTCTGTGTTTATGGAGCATCCCCGTTATCGCCGAGAGGCAGGTTTTAGGGAGCTTACGTAACCACAATTGCCGAGCACCTCTCCGTCTGAAACTTCAAAAGTGGTGAACAGCTGGCGAGGGCTCAACACGCGCCCTCACACCGCTACTTTCAAGGACTAATTGAGGTCCAGGGACAGGCTCTCTCTCACTCTGTCTCTGTAAGTGTGTGTGTGTGTGTGTGTGTGTCTGTGTTTCTGTGTGTGTGTGTGTGTGTGTGTGTGTGTGTGTGTGTGTGGCCTCTACCATTTAACCACAAGAATAAACATGGGACAAAAACATGTGGCACAGTGCCAACGGTGTGCTATCAGCTCCGACACACAGAGCCCACCCACTTGCTACAAACAGTGACCTTCAGTCGTGTAAACAAATGAGAGATTGGGGTGGCGCGGCATACAAGTGTTCTCAGACACACACATGCTCACACACCCAGACACACACACACACATTCTCTTAATGTCTTTTATCTCTCTTTCTCTTTCACACACAAACACACACTCACACGCACACACGCGCACACACACACACACACAAACAAACAATCAAACAAACAAACAAACGGTACATTTCAATCAAATACAACAGACTTTCAGCTCTTGCTAACCTCTCTCCTTCAGTCCTTCTACTGACCTGCCAGTCACAGACCCATTCCACTGGCTATAAAGCAATGTTTACCCCACAGGTGTTTGGAGTTAGCGACCCTGAAAACACAGCTGGTTCAATTCTCATTAGTTTTTAGCTCGCTCTCTGGTCCAATCCACGCCCATTGATTCCTGCAGTATTTCAAGGACTAGGCTTTCTGGCCCCGGAAGGAGCACAGACAGTCAGAAAAACAATGCTGTTGGTTTTTTTTTGTGTGTGTGTGTGTGTGTGTGTGTGTGTGTGTGTGTGTGTGTGTGTGTGTGTGTGTGTGTGTGTGTGTGTGTGTGTGTGTGTTTTAGCAATGTTTTCATGCCACTGCACTTAGATGGCCAAAACTGCTAATTTCACATCCAAAAATTCACCCACTTCAAACGGAAAGCAACATTTTGTTTTCCAAAGGCAGGCTAAATTACAATACAATAAAGGTATACTAATTGAATTCCCTGGGAATTAAACCCCTGGCACGGTCATGTTAACTGGTTCTGACAAGCTAAAGGCAAAAACCGGAGCAAGCGCTTCAAACAGGTCTTAGGCAGAATGGCGACTCACTGCTTTATGTAAGCATTCTTGGTCTGTGATCAACAACAAAAAAAACAACAGCACACCATGAAGCCCTTGGGCAGGAGATATTGGGACTCCCTTCCTCACTTGCTTTCTTGTTGACCTCAGCTTCTCTCGGAGTCCAGCCAGGGGTCGCAGACATGCAGACTAGCAGACATGTGAACCATTTTTGAAAGGGCCGCAGCCAGCGGGTCTCAGTTTAGAAATTCACTTCCTCATGTTTGAATTTGTCTGTGTCTCTAATGGGTGACCGGGGACAGGGACAGGGACAGCAAAGGCTCGGCTCTGCTCTGTTCGGCTGCTCTTCTTGGGTCCAGAAGAGAGGCCCGCTCCTTCACTCCCTCCTCAACAACAACGGCAGCAACGGCAACAACTGCAGGGGATGTCCCATGAATCCCAGAGCAGAAGACGTGTGGCCGTCCGCCTGCCCTCTCCTTCGGTTTCTGAGTGACCTCAGCCTCTGTATCGGAGTCACGTAAGGGCCTGTCTGGTTTGCGAGTGTGCGGTCGGCTGCGGATGGCGTTTTGCACAGCTGGCCAAGACGGCCACGCACCACTGCTGCTGCCACCCACAGCCTGCCAATCAGCGCTCCACAAGACTGAGCTCAGAGCGCCTGGGCAGGGACAACACACACGCAGAGCCAAGGCCAAGGAGGAACAGGGCTCTCACTCTCTCTGTTTGTGAGTGCCCAAACACACACGCGCACACGCGCACACACACACACACACGCACGCACACAGAGACACAAACGCGCGCACACACACACACACGCACGCACACAACAACACACACACACACACAACAGCACACATATACAGAAATAAACCCAAAGGAACAGATCTACAGCATCTCATACACAGACAAACCAATAAACACACACACACACACACACACACACACACACACACACACACACACACGTGTGTGTATTCACTGGCACATAGCGCTAAACCAAGAGGAACAGGCCCCTTTCCTATGCGTGGACACACACACAAATACTGACACAAGCACACACTAACACAAAGTCCAGCTTGCACAAGCAACACAACCACATTTAGCTTTGTGACATGCTATGACATGCAGAGCTAAGCTAGCAATAAGAAGCCTCGCTCACCTCATACAAATACGCACACACACACGCACACACACACACACACACACACACACACACACACACACACACAGGGCAGGCAGGGCAGACATTTCAAGGCCGAGCGGAACTGATCCCCCAATGATCAAACAGAAAGTTAAATTCAGACAGACCCACGAAGATACACGCACAAGACAACAGTAAAGTACAGAGCTTAGCAAACAGGAATAAGTCTTTATGAACACATGCCAGATACACATACAAACACACAAACACGCAAGCACACACTACACATACACATACACGCACACACACACACGTACTGTATAGGAAAACCGAAAGACTCACTCAAATGTTCAACCTGACAACAGTGAAATAATTTCACTGTTGCATCATCATTTCTGATATTAAAGTTTAATCAACATCGACAGATTTTTGTGCAATACCAAAACAACGACTTACATAATACACCAATAGAGAAACACAATGGGATTCTAAATTTTATGCAATTTTAAGTCTTTCTGAAAATAACAGTAGAAGAAAAAAAACAAGCAATCTTGAAGCCTTCAACAAGAGATTTGTTTAGAGGCTCTAGAACTCCCCTCATAGTAAGACCTCTTGCTTACAGGTGAACGCTACAATCACTGTTCTCTCGAGCAAGAAACCTCAAACAGTAAATGTAAATAATAATGCAAGTGTTTTAATTGCTGAGGCCCCACTGAGGTTAAAAAAATGCACCTCTCTGTCATAACGACTAAGCGAGAGAAGTCAAGCTAGGTTAGAGACTAATCATTTAGGAACATCAACTCATGGTCCTCATGCAGCTCCCCTGCTAGACGTGACCTTGATACAAAGGGTGCGATAAATATGGGTGCCTGTGTATGTGCCTGTGTATGTGCCTGTGCATTTGCATTTGCCCTGGGGATCAATAAAGTATCTATCTATCTATTTGTCTATCTATCTATCTATCTATCTATCATTTCTGCGTTTGTACTATGATATAAAATATTCTGAATAAAAGTGTCTGATAAATGAATAAATACAAATGCAAGGTCCTTAACTGTCACTGAGGCTGTTATAAATAGAACACAAAAGAATCACAAAAAAACAAATACTAACAAAAAAGCCATGATATGGTAGCAAAAAATAGATAAAATAAAATAAAATAATTCTGATGGTCAATGTGCAAGTGCAAGCCAATTTTATTGTACCACAAAGATTTGACTATTTGAAAATGGAGTAAGTCAGTGCAGAACAGTTCTGAGTCCTGGCATTGCAGCTAATGGAGAAAGCTGATTGTGTTTAGTGCCATTTGTGGATATGTTATGACTCTAAACTACATTTATTAATTCAAAGCAACACCATGGAAGAATTTAGGTCTATGCCCCTTGACATCAATATTCGATGCCATTTAGCAGACGGCACGGCACCCTCATCAAAAAACAACGAAATGGGTCATGATCCTACCCGATCAACAACTTTGCACAGTGCAATATCAAATGTCCTGGGCACAGGCTTGCAATGTAAGACTTTATTCCCCATACTATAAGCCAGTGTAGCATCAAAATGACTTATGATGCCTTTATTATAAGGGAAAAGGACTGTGTTATGCTGCATTAATGTCAGTGTGTAGATAAAGCAGCATTACAAGGCTGTCAAACTATCCTTTAGCATGAGTGAGCAAAATATTCCTCTAACCAAATACTCTCAATACTGTCAGGATAGTTGACAGTTTTTGTGGAGCAACGGCTTCTATTTAGTGCATTTTTAAAATGATATTAACCCTTGTTAGTAGGTCACCCCAGCTGTGAAAAATTACTACAGTAGATTTAGGAAGAAAACTAGGCTACCCATAATGTTGCTGGATTATCCAAAAACAGTCTCAGTTTTTTAGGGATAGTCAGCATCCTATTAAAAGAGTTCATCCCCACCATGAACATGATTATGCTCCAAATCGAGAATTCTCATATAGTAAGGTTTATGAGTATCATATAGTGCACAGATTTAACATCTGCTACATTTTCACCCACATTTCTTTGAGTTTATCAACATGACTCTCACACAAATACATAACACTCTATAACACACACACACACACACACATCAAACTGAAACTGCACAGTAACTGTCTTGGTCTGCACTCCTACTAAAACAGAACTCGTGACAGTGAGTCTTCAGCTGTGCTTCATATGCGCCTTTCGCTATAGACCAGGTTTTTCTTGGTCAGTGGCGTAATGCTTTTTAAATGGTGTAAGATAGCGATTTTTAGATAATGCGCCAGACCACACCTTTGGGCATTAATTGCCACACCCATGGGCGCATCGTGTAATAAAAGAGAAGGCCATGGCAAAAAAACTCAAGTGTAAGATAGGGGTCATTCCACGTCAATTGAACCAAGGCCCATGCACTTAGGTTTCAAAACATTCTGAAAAAATTATCAGGTGTACCTATGTTACCCAGGAGACACACTGTAAAATTACTCTTATGTAAGATCAATACTTTCCAAGATACAGCCAGTTTTACAGGGGGAGGGGGGTGTCGATTTTGGTCGGCCTCTTTTTTTTGTCAAAGTTCACAAGCACACAGCGCAAGAACTAAACCATGTAGGAGGCTCAAATTTTGCATGCTGGTACATAAATAGGAATAGTATCAAAATCGCCATGTTTGGTCTGGATAATCCTGCATGGTCATAGCTATCCCTCAAAGTTGATACAAGTTTTATTGGAGTTTTTGGCTGGGCTCTGTTTAGGCCTTCAGAAGACATATTTGTACTCAACATAGGCTCTTGATTTATTTTCCTTACTGAGATAAGTAGAAACGCTCTCACAAAAAGCAATGAACAGAAAATAAATACCTTCAGGGTCTGAACAGCAGACCTTACAAGTCTGAAAAATCATTTTGGTTCTCATTTTCAGAGCACCCAAACACCTTGTGGGAATATGCAAAGATTTTTTTATGTTTTTTTTCTTTATTCTTCATGACTCTTTTCTTTTTTAAAACACTAATTTGACTTGTCTTATGCAAATCTTTCTTTTTCACTTTCCACCCTGACCATGGGCAAAATGCACCATTGAGATCAATATGTTTTGTATAGAGCTACCACAGGTTACTCTATACAACCACAGGTGGTGTGTGGCACCTGGTAATTTTTTTAGAATTTTTTGAGACCTAAGTGCGTGGGCCCTGGTTGAACTGACGTGGAATGACCCATAGGAATACGCTTTGTGTCGTGATAAGCATACGCTATGCGCTGGGTTTTAGATCGCCAAGATACTTGAACTTTGTGGTACAATAAAACAAACACACACACACACACAGTCATCAAAATGAAACTGTACAGTAACTGTCTTGGCCTGCATTCCTACTAAAACAGAATGTACTTTTCTACTAGAACTCACTCACTGCACAGTGCTACAGACCTCCACAGATCTCAACTCTAAAGACAGAGGCTCCTAATCATTACAGCAAGATACTGTTAAATATCTCTTTCAATGTTTTTTTTTCTATTTTGTATTTAATGCCACACTGGGTAACCAATGAATGTAGGCTGATCAGAGTTGCATCCATTTAGCTGAGCTACACACACTGTGTATGTATACATTATCAAACACTGAAATCTAATTAGCATTAACAAGCCACTCTATTCTTTTCTTGTAGGCCTACTTACATTTCAGCTTCAGCTTGCAGCGTCTGTTAGTTCTAAACACAAAATTTTCTCTCCAACAGCATGATCGTCAGAAAAAGATAAATCGGTTGGCTTTAAGTTTCAAATACTCAGAGAGGCACATCAAGATCATTGTTCTGAGAAGATTTTATTTTTTTCTAGAAAATGTGTAGAAAACGATAACACTTCCTTGTGACTGTAAAAGGAGTCTGGCTCTGACCGGACACAGCTCCAAAGCTTCACCACTGCACCACAGCCAGGTCCTCCCCAGAATCTGTCCATATCTGCGAGGTAGCGGGAATGAGGGGTCGGGGTTGGAGGTCTAATGACATTCTTTGTCAATAGTAAATAGTACAGAAGTGTTGCTGAGTGGATGAGCACGTGAACAGAGAGTGGAGTCCCAAAGTGCCACAAACCACAGGATGCTAACAAGGGTGCTGCTAACCACAGGATGCTAACAAGGGTGCTGCTAACCACAGGATGCTAAGGGTGTTGCTAACCACAGGATGCTAACAAGGGTGTTGCTAAAACATCTGGGGCTTGGGCGAGGGAGAGGGGACGAAGCTGAGCGCAACTGCTGCCTGTCAGTCGTGCTAACAGTGAGAGAGAGACAGTGAGAAGGGAGAGAGAGAGGGAGAAAGAGAGACAGAGAGAAACAGGAAGATAGAGATAGAGAGAGAGAGACAATCATGCACGCAGTCATGGTCATGCATGCAGTGTGTTTCGCCCGCTCGTGCTCAGTAGAGTAGAGCCTCCCCTCCCCTTCTCTCCTCTCTCCTGCTCTGCACCGCGCTGCTCCTCGGCCCACATTCGCCGCCTCCCATCGGAGCACATCACACAGCCAGCGCTGGCTTTGAAACAAACAGGCCGATGTGGGCCAGTTCTCAGCTAGCACACCAGCAGCCTGCGGCTGGAGAGAGGCGTCTGAGGGAGTGTCTGAAGCGTGTGGTAATGCTGTGGCAGGATGCAGGAATCCATCCCATAATAACCCAGAATGACACAAAGCACTGTGGGAATTTGTAGCTGAATGCAAGAGCACAGTATTCTTGCATGTTACACTGTCAGTTGCTGAATTAGAAGCAATTTGATGGCTGTCGTCATATTTAGCCTATGAAAACTTCACAAGACCATTCAATGGAATTTGGAATATTTGAGGCATTCTCTGATGTTGTCAGTGCTACACTGCCACACCATGTTATTTTCATAGCCACAATACTGAGGGATTCCTGACCACTAAACAAAGGCTTTAGACCACCCATCAGGAGTAAATGCCTTCACAGGTCATTCAGTGCCCGCTGCTTCACAGTACACAACCCAACACTGCCGCAGAGCCCTTGGCTCTGACCGATGTGCCTAATGTGCAATGTCAGCAAATACACATGAACACACACACTTAGGGCCCCATCTTAGCGTTCTAAAACGCATGGTCACTGGCGGTTTGTCCAGTCCACATTAGGGGTGGTTTTGTTATCAATCGTCGGGGACCTGCCGCAAAAAGGTTGGTCTTATGTTTCTTAATCAGTCATGGGTGTGTTTTGGGCGTGACATCCTTTAAACCAATGAAAATGACATCTGTCATTCCCTTTAACAGCAAGCAGTGCAACTTCAAACAGTGCATCGGTTTTTTGATAGTCAGCAGCGCATTTGAAGGAATCTGCTTGCACGTGAGACCATACACCTACATCTGCACACGTCTATTATTTGAACTCATTGGCAAAGTGAAACTAGCTTCACCGTAGTGTCATAGTCAATGACAAAACAGTTATACACAGTTAATTACTTTCACTTTAGACTGACAATGGGTTGCCATTGAAAACATAGCCTGAAAAAAGCAGCATTTACCCCAATAATGTTCGAATGACTGAATAAAAAACCTAAGGACATTTATCCTGCAGAGGAGTTGCTACTTACATCTCGTGACAGTGCGTCTTCAGCTGTGCTTCATATGCGCCTTTCGCTATAGACCAGGTTTTTCTTGGTCAGTGGTGTAATGCTTTTTAGATGGTGTAAGAAAGCAATTTTTAGATAATACGCCAGACCATAACCTGACTCGTTTCGTTCCGCCTAGCTCCACTCATCCATCTGGGATCGATCCATTGGAGAGGTATTTCAGAAGGCTGGGCCTTATCAAAAATCCTTGCAATATGATTGGATAAGCCACTTGTCCGTCATCTATTGACGTGCTACTTCAACCACTCACATCGAAGCCAACCCGTGACGCTGAGAACAGTCTCACAGTCGCTTCTACGATTCGTCACATCTATAAAACTCCCGCCCGGCATCCTCATTGGCTCTACGATAAAATCTGGTGCCGAAATCACTCTCAATGGAAGCGATCCCAGATGGATGTGAGTGGAGCTAGGCAGAGCAAGGCGGAACGAAATTCATCTGGCAAGAGTCAGGTTACCAGACCACACCTTAGGTCGTTAATTGCCACACCCCTGGGCACTTCGTGTAATTAAAGAGAAGGGCATGGCAAAAAACTTGAGTGTAAGACAGGAATACACTTTGCGTCGTGACAGGGCTCTACAGTGCGCCCATTTCACTCGCACATGCGAGTAAATATGATGGCGTGCGAGTGCAAAAAAATATTTAGGCGCACTGGTGCGAATGACTTCTAACTATGTCAATGTTTGTCTACAAAATGCACCGCAACATCGAGAAACATTACTGTGCAAACCATAGAATCACGTCGCGAATGCAGCATAAAAACTACACCTCCCATCAACGTTAGCAGTTTCGCGTTGTGACTCGCTAGTAGTCGCTTCTATCAAATCCAAGAGCGCGCAGAAAAAGCGGAAAGTTAGACTAGCCAGCCAAGATGCAAAGATTGAAGAAATTAGTTCTTCTATCCACCGAATTCATCGGATATAGGAGGAACAGGATGAGATTCTGAGAATGCAGTGAGAGAAGGAAAGGTAACCTAACATGCCTTTTAGCCAAGTTGACGTATTGGCTGCAATATGCAAAATATAGCTGTAGCGAACAGGCACAAAAGTAGCCTCCCGTAATACTCCCATTTTATTCAAAGGTAGAACGCTGACAACTCCAGGCTTCCACGCATGCTTGTTTGTTTACACCGAATACAAGCTGAAGTGCAAAACGAAAGTTTGCCTACCTAACGTTTGCCTCCTCCTGCCCCCATCAATGCAGATATTTAAAAAAAATATATATCCTTGATAGCCTATGTTGGGTTTGTGGAAGAGAAAATGGACTGTTTTAGTAGTAGTATTAGGCAGTATGCAGTCAGATAGGTCACCATGGGCATATTTGGATTAGCTACAGATGGATTCACAAATAAATAAATTAGCCTACATTTGGCAGGATACTTGATATACAGGCTAAATGCAAATATGGCAATGTATTATATTATTTTACATTAACAAAATGTAGGAAAATAGAACAGACTGAAAATAAAGTAGGCACTGATCTTTAAAATCCTGTTTCCTGTAGCCTAAATGTTGTCAGTCATTCTTAATATTTGCAATTGGTGCACTGGCATGTTTAACTGTTAGCTGCAGTGTAATGTTAGATTATGTGTAAGTTAAGTACAGAAGTGACTGTGCGCCCAAATTTTTGTCTGTGCTCCTAATTTTTTTTAACTTGGGCGCACAAGTGCTCCTGGAAAAAAATGTTAGTGTAGAGCCCTGCGTGATAAGAATACGCTATGTGCTGGGTTTTAGAATGCCAAGATAGGGCCCATAGACACACCAATGCACACACATATTTATTTCATAGAGGCATGTTACAACTGTATACAATCAGGGGGTGACTGTCACACTGTGTGTGTGTGTGTGTTAGATGGCCTCAAGTAAGTGAGACAGATAAAAGTTAAGGCAGCCTGGTGTGATAGATCTCCCAAATGGGTTGAAGCCAAACCACAGGGGCCAACACACACATAGACACACTCTTTCTGTCTCTCTCTCACACACACACACAAATACAGAGAGAGCGAGAAACAGTTTCTGAGATACACACACACACATATACACACAATTCAGCCTGAAACAAATGGAAAAAGCCAGTGCTGAACAGTGACCTGTGGAAAAACCTTTCCAAAAAAAATGTTCACGCAGTCACACACACACACACACACACACACACACACACACACACACACCTGACCTGAGGCCAGCTACTACACACAGCCAATGAACAGAGCAGAGAGACACCCTAGAGCTATTACTCCCAATTACAAACAGTCATTCCTTATCCAAAAACACTGCAAAGAAAGATCTCCTGCTGTATTCCCGAGCACAGTTTGCAGTGCTGTTATGAGAAGTTATGAGATTTTCTTTTGTCAAATGTACCTATAATGATATCAATTATGTTCTATACTCTTACAATGATGCCATTTCATTGTGTGAATTTCCATAATGTGATTTAATTTCCCCTTGAAAAGGATAAACTCTGAAAGGTGAAATTTCAAGAGTCCTTGAAAGCTAACGGAAAAGTTTTAAAATATTGCCAATGGAAATGGGTGGACACCCTGCACTTGAAACATCTTCTGATAAACAGACAATTATCCAGACAAGTCTCCTATTAGCCGCCACATCCAATTTTCTGAGGCAGTTTGGACCATTTTGCCAATTTCTACGGATGTTTCCGCAAACTTATTAAAATCATTTTGGCTTCAGGTCAGTGCAGAATTTATCATCATTATTCCCATTCTGTCAGAGAGCCAAAGAGAGAAAAAAATACGACCCTCCACTTTACTTTATCTTCCATTATATTGCCTTCAACTGGGCATCTTCCCCCCACATTACTGCAGGCCACCCAAACACAATTGCCAATGCAGTGTCCAGTGTCAGAAGCAATATAGAGTGGCATAATGAAGAAATGCTTATCCTGCATTTAGGGCTATATGAGAGGCCAGGCGTTCCATACTAAATGACTGGGAAGGTGAAGTGAGTGTGAATGCTCGGAGTGGAGTGGTAGCTAAAGCACTCTGATTGGGAGGTAAGGTTCAGCCAGGGGAGATGTACAGAGAGAGGACAAGGAGAGAGATGGGAGCTCTACTGAGTCACACAGATCACAGGGGGAAATGGTAGCACAATAATAAGAGGGAAAAGAAATGGGCACACATAACAAAAAAATAAATAAATATAGTATGCACGTGCGCACATGCACTTACACACACACACACACTCTTACAAACAAAAGCACACAATATTACAACCACTCAACACATATATACACACACACAGGGAGGTAAAGACAAAGAAACAAAACAAAGCATGCACTCACTCACACTCTCTCTCACACACACACACACACACACACACTCTGGATAATCCTTCATAGCACCATGCCTCAAGCCCTTTGTCCTCTCAGGGTTCAACCAGTCACTGGGAATCTCCATCACTCTTGAACAGGACCGGATGATTCCAGATGTCAGCTACGGAGACGTTCTTATTCTGCCCAAACATGTCAGACCCACTCCTCCATGTCAGACCCACTCCTCCAAATGTCACTTCTAAGACCACGTGTGTGTGTGTACCTCTGTGACACCAGCACACAATAATAAAGGGATGCAATATTCATCCGCACACCAAAAAGAACTTCTTTGAGCCTCCTCTGTCTCTCTTTCCTGCCCTCCATTCCACACTCACTCACATACCCACACTCACTCTCCTGTCATGGGTGGGCAAAAAAAGAAGACTGCCTCTACATTTCACCCCATTTTCGCTTCAAAAAGGCTAACATTTTTTTTTTTCTTTTAAAAACCTCTTAGATTAGAGGCCAAATCGCCTTCCCAGACACTGAGTTCCAGACAAGGGCATGGCTTGGCTTGGCTTGGCTTGGCTGGGAAAAATCGCTCAGACAGCCCTCGGAGGCAACCCAGGGCACAGCTGGCTGTGTCCATCAGCCTCCACACAGTTATACTAAACCTCTGGAGCAGAGCTCTGATCCTGGATCAGTCTCAGGTCTCTTCTGCCCATCAAAGGACCACAACATGCTGATCTATGAAGATCTGTCTTGAGATTGAGATTATGACACACTAAATTTGTCTTTAAGTTGTCCTAAGAAAGAAACTTAAGCCAAAAGAAGATTTCGTAACAGTTTCAAATTATCAAACCATACAAAAAAAAGTGTTGACATTTACTTTTGTTTGCTACTTTCTATTTTTCCATTTTCTGAGAAAATATCCTTTATGGACTCTACACTCTAGTGTATTTGCTTTGATATGCTTTTTATTTATGACCAAATGCAGTTGGCCAGCAACAGTACATCAAGCTGACCTATGGAGAGCCACCTGAGAGAGAACAATAGCCATGGGAAAACACTGTGCACTGTGCAGCAGAATCATAATTACATGACATTTCTCCTGCGCTCAGACTAATGGAGGGCTGTATTACTGCCATTACAGCAGGCCACATTCTACCATACACCCCACTGAATCACTCGCTGACACTTCCAATACTGCTCTGACACAAGGACCTGCTAATCTAGTTGCAGGTAATTCAAATTATAGCAGCTGACCCAGAAAAGCATGCAGGTTCACAAGTTCAACGTCTTCTTTCAAGAACGAAAAAGAAATCTCAGGGGGTTTTGCATGCGTAGCCTTGATAATGTGCCAATATTTCTCTACAAGCGTTGCTCTGGCTGATGGGCTTTGCTAGAAATGAACTCATGGGACATTGACTTTGCCGCCCCCCCCCCCCACATAAAAAAGAAAAATACCAACGTTTGTCCCGAACCGCAGACCCAGAGCAGCACATTCTACTGATGAAATGTTTTCTCCACTTTGCCTCTACCTGGTGTAAGACCATCATGCATACCATGGCCAAGGCCCAACAGTCGCCAATAATAGCATATATAGCAACGTTAGCGAAAGCAAATCAAAATGTGTGCAAGTGCTACGTTTGTGGGATTTCCGCTTGGTCCATGCTACACGTTTCCACCTAACTAATAGTTTTTAACTACTAGTTTTTGAGTGAACCTGTTAACAAATCAACCAACTAACCCACCAACTGACACAAATAAAAACATAACCTCGTTGGTGGAGGGCATAATAAAACACATAGCTCACAATTGTCTGTGTACTCAAACCTAATGTTCATTGACCCTCTTGAAAGGAAACAGAGGAAATCACCACAACATTGTCCCCCATGGGACTGGCAGAACAACAACGTTTGCACACATGACCAAATACAAACAATTTATCTCTACTGAATGAAGCCCTTAGGGTCAACTGAGATGTGAACATCTCCTCCCAAAAGACAGAGGAAAATGGATGTTTGGGGGGTTGGTTTTCTTTACACGATAGAGACCTGTTTTGGCTGGGCCATCGATCAGCATGATGAAAGGGCCTGCTGCTCATCTCTGATGGGGAGAAGTGTCCGGCCCGTCCACCTTAAGTGTCAGGGAGAGCGATGGTGTGCGAATGCATCACCGTGTCTGGCACCTGTGTGATGCGAGGGCCTGGCAGCACGGCTGACAACTTTAGATCATTTTTGGGAGTGTGTGTATATGTGTGTGTGTGTGTGTGTGTGTGTGTGTGTGTGTGTGTATATGTGTGTGTGTGTGTGTGTGTGTGTGTGTTGGTGGGGTGGGGGGGGGGGGTCACTCTCTGAGCAGAGAAGGCTGATTTATATTCACTCACAAACTGTTCTAGGCACCACTGAGCACTGTTCAGAAGATATGCCACTTCATATATTTATTTATATACTGTAGTTTTTAATCTTCGTGGGTTTAGTCTATGATGTGGAAACCTTGAAGATGATGAATGGCGATGATAATGCTGAGTTTGAAGCAAAAAAAAGCTCAAAGAAGAAGAAAAATAAGAAAGAAACACAACACAATTTTGGCACAGAAACTATGTGACTGCCTGCCTGTCAGAAACATGTCTGACTGCCATTCAAGGAGGAGTAGGACAAGACGCAGTTAATATGCATTCCAGAGGCTTCCGAGGACACTGAGTTTACAGCAGGAGACCCTCTGATTCAGCACTGCTGACAGCAGGGGGACGAACAGAAGAACTGCCTGTGCCCGTGGCTGTGCACGACTGGACACTCCATCGCACGGCACGAAAACCAGTCACCTGCCCAGCATCATGACAGCAAGGTCATTCCACCCCAACTCGTTTAGGGCTTGGAGAGGTCACGTTTGGGCATGCATATGAAAGAAGAAACATCTAGCAACCACTCATTCATCCATTCAGTTTGTGTAGTAACACTAACTACATTACAAATACATTACAAATAGTTGATCCCAAGTAATAGCAGGGATTCAGATTAGTAATATTGTGACCCAACAGTCCGATTTACTGGAGTCAGGGATGAATTCTGAATCAGACCTCTCCCTGATTCTGATAGGATCTAGCATGCCTTATGGGGCGGTGCCCTCTGCACATCATGTGAGGCCCTGAGGATAGCCTGATTGGTGGAAAGGAAAACCACCCACACACCCAAGAACAACAGTCAAACACAATCTGAGAGCAGATCAAGGCTTCAGTCAAAACCCACGGCACACACAGCAGCACAAGCATATGAGTTGGTCAATACCTCAGAGACAGAAATGCAACGGAGCATGTTTGAATGGCATGAGATGTTCTTCCATGAACTCTGTAACTCCAGCTAACAAAATAGCATAAAACATACTGTACAGTCAAGTCAAAACTGTGGAACATTTCTGTTCGTACTCACCTGACACTCCTGGAGCCTTCACTCTCCGACCTGTAGAAAGAAAGAGAGAAAATAGACATGTTGAACGAAAAGACTAAGTGCACACAAGTCTAGACGTACATCTAGACGTACAGCAGTGTCGCAGGGAGAGCCAATTTCAGAGTGACAACCAATTGAGTTCCACTTGAGATATCTCAAGACATTTCAGGTGCTGACTGACAAATGCATTTCAAAGGTTTAACACGGTATCCCACTTTGCTAGTAATATGAGTAAATCAGATGAATAGACATACCAGCACAGTTAGAGGTAACGTTTGGATGAAAAGCAGTGTATATTTGATGCCATAAAATGCATTAAAATACAAAAGGTTTCTATGTATGTGTGTGTTTGAGTGTGAGTGTGTGTTGTGTGTTTTCTATGTTTTTTATTAATATCACCATCTTCCCAATCACCATTCCCCAGTTTCTAGCAAACCACAACCCCCCACGCAAACGCTCCTGTGAGCTCATGTTGGAGAACTCCAATATCCACGCTGTCGGTCGAGCACCTCCTCAGGCCGCTTCCGGCAAGATCCGCGATCAATTATTCAGCGAGTTTACCTCGGAGACAGAGGTCTGTCAGAGGCACTGTAGTTTACCGCGAGCGGAGAGCCGCTCGGCACCTGTGAGAGGGCACCTACAGGGGAAGAGAGAGAGCGAGGAAGAGAAAGAGAAAGAGAGAGAGAAAGAGACAGAGAGAGAGAAAGAGATAGATAGATAGACGGATAGATAGATATATGGATGGGTAGATGGATGGATAGAATAGATAGATAGATAAGAGAGAGAGAGAGAGGAGCATGCACGGCTTTCCTGCATGGAAGAGAGAGAGAGAGAGAGAGTGAGAGAGAAAGAGAGGAGCGTGCACGGCTTCCCTGCATGGAAGCCTCTATTGATATTCAGCGTGCCAATACAACTGGAGGAGATTTGAGCCGCCTGGTACAGGGATGCCTGCAAGCTAGGAGGAGACGGATTAAATGTATGCTCTACCTGTGTAGCAGGAGGTTTCATATAAAAGTGTCTACTAAATTGATTAATGTACAATGTAAATGTGAAAGGATAGCAGTGGGGGTATAAAAGATTTAAAAAGTCTCAATGGTTTCACAGAACCAGTATGTATGTACCACATGAAACAGTTTCACTTGATGTCGACCACAGGAGCTGGCTGGACATAATAGTGGTGGAGTGCACAGCCCACAGGGCAAACTTTCTATACAGAGAGTTTAGCCACATTTGAATGCCAAATAATACACTAAAATACCTGTAATAATTCATTCACATGACATGACCTGACATGACCGGACATGACAATGACGTGACCTGACATGTCTAGCACACAAGTGCAACTTTCACTTTCCCTCTGCTCTCAAGATGGCCATTTGCTTTCCCAATTTGGAGGAAAAGGCTGCATTTGGAAGATGTGAGGTTCACTCGGTGTTTAATTATAGATGCAAACATAGCACTGGTTAGCCACTAGCTCAGAGGAATGTCACCTACAGCCATTTCTTATGGGCCTGAGGCTCTGCAATTATGGGCTGAGGCTCTGCAAAATTGTTAAACTTCAGCTGGCAAAGTGCACAGGGAGAAGCCAGTTGCAAGGAAGGGGAGGTACGCTGGGAAAATCTATATGGCACATATACTGGACTGTGTATGAGTGGCAAGCGTCTCATAAATCTTGTTCTATAATGAGATCTTGGGCTTGGGAGATTAGTGCTGAAAATATGAGCTTGTTTCCTGCCGCTCTGTATTGAAATAAGAGTTTCTCACTTCTCAAGATTCCGCTTTGCACCGAGGCCTATCAACATTAACAGGAGTCATGTCCCCCTCTTCCTCATTTAAAGATGACAAGATCTCATTCTCTTCCCGTGGACACCAGCAGACTATATCTAATGAAGCAGATTTATAGTGGGTAATAAATGTCAACGTGTCATCATCTGATCGTGTGTGAAGTCTAGTTCTGACAGTTTGACCATAAAATAGAAGTGGCTTTAGAAAAAAATGACTGAGGTGTAATTTTCTTCAAGCTAACCGTTTAAAGGTTTCATACTACCTCCAAGCTGTGAACGTTTTTATCACTTCGGTCTGTCTGCCTTCTCTTGAAGCTTTAGAGGCTTGCAGCTGAAATATCTATCTGTCTGGCTGCAAAAGGCCACAATGTGCACACAACTGACTTCACACCCAATCCCTCTCTTCGAAAACGCAGGGAGGACTCAGTCCCCATTTCACTCCCTCAGTGTATGTGTGTGTGTGTGTGTGTGTGTGTGTGTGTGTGTGTGTGTGTGTGTGTGTGTGTGTGTCTGTGTGAGATTGCTGTGCAGTGAGTACTCTGTGAACCAAAACTCTACTTATGTCCCTGTACCTGCCTAGAGGTACAAGATCACATTTGAAACAGACTCGGCATCCACAGAACTCAATGACTGCATCCTAGAGTAATCCCTTTAGGACCAGTGTTAGATGACAGAGCCTCAAAGCAAGGCGCAACGGCCCGTCATTCTACCAACTGATCACCAAATCCCTTTGAGACTACAATCGGTATGTAAAAAAAAAAAATACAATACTTGCACCCCTGCCTACAATAATCCATTTTACAGACTATTCCACAAGTACTGCCACTTTTGGCCAGTGTTGGGTTGCATTCCACTCTAAACAAGCAAAACAAATTATGTCAGTCCCACCCAATAAGTGATGAAATCAGAAATCAGAGTCAGAGAGACCTTGAGTCGAGAAAAAACAAAGAGTAGATGTCCTTGAGCTACCCAACGTGTCTTACACAAGAATAACACCAATCTTGAGGATGCCCTAGGAAGGGCAATGAGCCGAGACTGCTTCACTTCTGATGAAAAAGACTCAAACATTTTCTTTTTCCAGTTCAGCACTGTGAGCCAGGCAGATTTCAGGGACAAAAGAGAAGAGTAGATGTCTCACCTCACTGCACTACATTGTTCAGTTACTTTGTCTGTCTAGCTTCTAGCTCTCCTGTGGCATGGTGTTGAATGTTGAAACAGCTTATGAAGACTTGAGCACTTATGAAGGAAACTTCACAATACAGACCGTTTCATACAGGGGAGGTCTCCACAGCAACTAGCTTTCAAACTGACAGACATATTGGTCTGGAAAACATTAATCATCTTGTAATTTAATCTTAATCTTGTAATTTAATAATAGATTTGACTTTACTGTATTCATGTATTAAGGCATTATGAAAAATATACAGAACATATATTTATACTATACATCGTATATACAATATTGTATCATTTAAAATATAAAAACATCTAAATCACATGCTTTCATCTGTATCTCCGTCCAAGATTTTCATCATTCATTAAATTGATTTCTCCTTCTCCTCACTTATGATTCAATATTTAACACCATCGTCCACGAATTGTGCCGATACAAACCCTGAAACGTTTGATCAATCCTGTAAAATCATTTACCACTCATCCGCTCATCCATGCGGAGTTACAGTACTTACTGCTACTCATTAGTGGACAAGCAATGGATATGAGCCACTCCAAAGGACCATAAGCCACCCTGGTACCCAGCTCTGCCAGACATCACTTCTGTTTTCCCTGGGATTAGAGTTAGGAAAGTCTCAGCTCAAAAGAGTCTGGGCTGCCAGATTTCTGCCTGGACATGGAGTGAATTACAAGACGTTTAGCTGAGGAAAAGAAGAACTGTGCATGTGTGAGAAGTGACACCAGTAATATGGATGAAGTGAAAGAGGCTAGCAGAGTGGCAGTCGAAACCCCATTTCTACAGCAAAACATTCTTTACCACAGCAAATGCAACTACAAAAAGACAAATGTAAAGACGAAAGAGACATACATCCAAACTTCTGTGTTCCGACACGTGTGTAGCTGTGGATTGTGTTATAGACCACACAGGCACACACACCCTGACTTAGAAAAAATGAAACAGGAAAACAGGATGGATGTCCCTTCCCATGGCCGAGAGCACAGCACTGCTGACCCTTTAGCGTGTTCACACTCGAAGACAGCGGAGCCCGGCATCCACTCAAAGACACGGGTCAGCAAACAGGAAGCATGTCAGGGAGCAGCGGTGTTCATCAGCTCGCTGCCATCAACAACATTCCAGCCGTCTCCGCAACAACCGATAAATTGACCCTTATGATGTCACTGGCTTAGTTCCTCCGAGTTCCAATACAGCAGAAAAAAATAACAATAATGAAGTCGCCTGAACTGTTGCCAAGCTAGAACTTGTACAGCAGGATGCAAACACCCTAAAGGCTGTGGGTTTGATTCCTATGGGTCATACAAGCTGATGACAGGTATACCCCAATTGAACTGCAAGTTGCAAATGATAATGGCATCTGTCGAATGGCCAAATGTGAACAGATAATCACAAATGGAAAAAAGGGCTCACCATCTAAAACACTGGAAGAGTTGTTCCTAACCAGTCTAACATTCATAGGTGTTCATCTTATTCCCATTCAGTGTCTAGACTGGTCCATTCAGACTGGCCTGAGCAATGTGAAAAAACCCAGACTACTTGTACTTCTACACCTTCAGACTTCTACCCTGGTATTAAACAGCCTTGCTACAGCGCATGGAGGATGCATTGTGTATAATGATCAATTGCTTAATGTTCTTAAGTTGGATTTACTGAAATGTCTGGAAGTCTGAATACTGTCTGAAATGTGTGAAGGTTATTTAAACATTAATAGAGACATTTTTCTTTCTGGAGAATCAGCATACGCGCGCACACACGCGCACACACACACACGCGCGCACGCACGCACACACGCGCGCACGCACGCGCACGCGCACGCGCACGCACACACAAGGAAGCCAGCTTATATATCTTATGTGGTCAGTAGGCCTATTATTTGAAGACCAAACCATACAAAGCAAATAATAGCAATATTTATGAAGTTGAACTAACTACTCACTCTTCAGAGTTTCAGTCTGCATCTATCCAAGATTAGATTTCTTTTTTTTTTTCCATTAACGCGTTGTCTCCATGAGACAGGAGATCTTCCCTAAAACTAAACCATGGTGTAACAGACAACAAATAAAATAATATCTCTCCTTACAGGAGTCTTCACTGTACATCTGAAACCCCCTGAAAATAACATTTTCATAATTCACATTATATTCTCTGTACATCTACCAAAACATTTCCAATTCACAAATGTGAGCTAACAAAGGCAAGAAGGAAAGTCAGTGTCTGAAATTACCCACCAGAGTACATCTCCTCTCTCTGTTTCGCAGTGGAATAAATTGAAGGATTACACTAATTAATGTTTTCCAGACCAACTGGGAGTCAAAACCATTATTTATTTTTGTATTCTTTTGATTTTGCTGCTGGTACCACAATACAAGCTGCAGTCTTCATCATTTTCATTATTATCCCAGCCCGGTTCTGCGTCCCACATCACTGGCGGAATGTCATAATTAGGACTTGTTTAAGGATTCCATCAGAGGGGGCTGGAGGGAATGTGTTCCTGAATGATCACAGCGGAGGGACACTGCGTCCATGTGTGACATCATTTCAGTGATTTAGCTGATACGGTCCCATTCAAGGGTTTCAGATGGAAGATCTGGCATCTATCAATTAGATAGTCCGTCCGATGCGAACTTCAATGGTGGATGAGAAAAAAAAAGGATGCCACTGCATCTTGATGTCTTTACAATACAGAGAGTTGAGAGATGCGAGCAGGCAGCAAGAAGATGAGAGATTCAGAGAAGAGATACGTCACATCTCGTTCAGACTGCAAAAGCTTGGCAGATCACCCATCAACCCATGTGTTATTCTGGGAAACAAATAAATGTCTGAAATAAAAAAAAATACATCAAAATGAAATAAAAATAATAAAATAACAATGACATCTCGATCTACAGTCTCTGTAACCTTCAACGCTGCAGCTGGTCATCTGTGAAATATAATGGCAGCTTTTCAACGCAGTGTGCAGGTTTTGTGACATAGTAATCCACAAATTTATTTTCTGCATAGGCAACCTTGGCCCAACAAGAATTTAAATATAGCTGCAAGCAACTATTAATACATCCTTTTTTCCACATCTTGCTTTTTGTCTTCCATCAAGAAATTGTTGGGTGGTCTAAAAAAAAAAAGTGTTTAGTCTCCACAACATATGTCTATCTCTACTCAATCTTTAAAGTAACTCAAGAGCAACACTGAGAAGCTGTCATCATCTCATATAGACACTCCACCATCTGTTTCATAAGACAGCAACTGTAATCAAGTATCCCCTTATTGCAACAATATACCATCCACCATGACTCAACCACACAACACAGTTAAGTACCCAAACACAATATGATTGGCTCTCCAAAACATACCTCCCAAAGCCAAGAGCACTTTTCATTACGTGAACAGCAATATCATGTTGTGCTATAACACTAATAAATCCTGAGTTCTCTGCATACAGTGGCATTTCAGTGTAAAGTACATTGCACACTTGAGAAAGGAAATATTAGAGGTCTACTCCATAAGGCTTTAGTATTCACTGAGTTGTGAAAAGAACTAGAAGGTTGTTTATTATAGATATCCACTATGGATTTAAATTATGATTTCTGTCTTCAAAAAGCAGCCTATTGAAAACAAGCGCTTTTTTTGTGTGTATTTTTTGTTTTATAACCGCATGCTTTAAACTTTTGACGTGAGCAGTGCTCAGTGGCTGCTGCAGCCCACAGAGGTTCCTGTGGCTCATTAAAGGTCACCGTGAGTCAGGTCTCCCCGCACCCCCGTCGTCTTCTCCTGCCTATTAAAGCCGCAATTGTTTAATCCGAAGGGGTAATGAAATTAACCTTTTCACCCGCCAGCCCATACATCAGCACTGACAAAATCACATTTGCCGGGCCGGGTTAGAGGCCTTAGACCTCACCGGCTTCCCTATGCCAGCCCACATGCTGATAATGAGCTTTTCTCTCTCTCTCTCTCTCTCTCTCTCTCTCTCTCTCTCTCTCTCTCGATGTACTCAACAGCTAGGTGGACACAACTGTCTATTTCCCCCGGGAGGAATGATAGTTTTTGTTCATTGTTTGTTTTAAGAAATTCGGGACAGTTATCTCCGATTTTAGTAAAGTATTCTTCTCTTATAACCTCGTATCTTTTGCATTCGGCAAGAAAATGCTGTTCATTTTCAACTACATTACCGCAGTGAGCACACATCCTTTTTTCAGGGGCCAGCCAGGTTTGCCTGTGTCACCCCTTTTCAATAGCAAGGCTATGGTCGCTGAGCCTGTACCTTGTCAATAGCTTTCTATACTTATAATTTTGAATTTTAGTTAAATATGGTGCCAATTCGTAATCAGAATTTATTGATTCAAATACATTGAGTTTACTTATTTGCTTAATTTTATCCCTCCAATGGTTAATGTAATTTTCTTTCGAGGTTTTTTCTAATTGTTTTAATTTTGAAGCAATGGTTGAGTCAATTTTGTTTAGGCCATGTTTTTCAATTAGGTAATTTAGGGGATTCTTCTCTGGGTTTCCATCCCTCAGCTGGGCAGCAGTATGGTGGTATCTGCTTGGTTCACTGTGTTGTAGGTGATGCCAGAATTTTGCCGCTCTTTTGTGGATATTGAGAAGAAGAGGGAATCTTCCTAATTCAGCTCTACAACCCATATTCGAGCAACTTCTGTTCACTCCTAATATATTTTTACAGAACTCTAAGTGAAAAATTTCGGGCTGGCTTTTGTCCCATGTCTCCAAATTGTCTTTGTATTTGGTGCCCCAAATCTCACTCCCGTATAATAGGATTGGTTTAATTACAGAATCAAAAAATTTTAACCATATTTTTAATGGGGGATTGTATTTAATTAATGATTTCCTTAAAATGTAATATGTTTTTCTTGCCTTTTCTGTTAAATCTATGATTGCTTTGTCAAATTGTCCGGTGTATGAGATTATTAATTCTAGATAACAATAATGTTTCACTTGTTCTATTGATTGTTTGCCAATTCTGAAATGGTAATCGTTAGATGTTGATTGTTTTTTTTGGAAGATCATCATTTTTTATTTTTCATGATTGATTGGTAGGGCCCAAGTTGTGCTATATTCGTTTATTATATCAAGGCTTTCTTGCAGTCCCTCTGCCGTTGGCGATAGTACGAGCAGGTCATCTGCAAAGAGTAGACATTTTCTCTCTCTACCCAGGAGGTTAAGCCCTGGGGAAGAAGTTTTTTCTATGTTGGTGGCCAAATCATTTATATAAAGGTTAAATAAAGTCGGACTAAGGCAGCAAACTTGTCTGACTCCTATTGGTCTGGTTAACATTATTATTTATTTTTACACAGCATTTGTTATTGTTATACATGTCTTTTATGATATTATAAGTTTTCCCCCCAATTCCGCTATTAATTCATTTCTCTCTCTCTCTCTATTATCAGCCCACATGCTGATAATGAGCCCCCCTCTCTCTCTCTCTCTCTCTCTCTCTCTCTCTCTCTCTCATTAGCTTTATTGGCATGACAAAAAACATTGTGTTGCCAAAACTTACACATGTGGTATAATTGTACAGATTTAAATAATAACTAGATGTACCGCAGAGCGGTACAAAATATGACCGCCGCCCAGTCCAGCACATTTTTTCCACAAAAATAAATCACGCTGAAAGGCCTATATGATTCTAACTGTCTCACTAAATTGCATTATCCACACTCAATTCTGCTATCTGCTAGACAACAAGTACCAAAACATGATTAGTTCATAGATTTCACATGTAAAATTCATTTTTTACAACCCCACCCCCATCTTGCCTGTTCCTAATTCTGAGAAATTCTTGAATTGTGTGCATGTGTGCGTGTACATGTTTATGTTTATGTGTGTGTGTGTGTGTGTGTGTGTGTGTGTGTGTGTGTGTGCGTGCTTGTGTGTTTGCCTGCGTATGTGTGTTTGTGCATGTGCATGCATGCATACATATGTCTACTGTGTGAGTATGTGTCATACGTATGATTACTGTGAATGTATGTGTGTGCGTGTGTATCTGTTTATGCACATGTGTGCACATGGAATGGGTTAACATGACCGCTGGAGGCAAACATACGGAAAAAAATTGGTCATCCTAGGCCCTACGGTTCTCAAGATATTCACAGAAAACTGTGTCTGCCCTACCCTCCTTTCGGAGGGTCCAGTACAGCGGGGGGGGTACAGATCAAAACGAAAAACGATGGTTCCATGCTATCCATATGGGGTTACATGCCCACCAAGAAAAATCTGACTAAACCTATATGACCGCTGCTTCGCTGCGCGGCGGTCATAATAATACAAATAATGGTAAAATAATAATAATAATACTAATTAGGCAAATTAATACAGTGGAATGTAAGAAGGAAAAGGAAATGGACTCACTTTCTCAATCTTTGACACTCTGTCAGGAATTGTACTGCTATCGTAGCACAATTGTGCCCTCCCAACAAATACGGGAGCTTGTCTTCATTGGGTAGCATGGGGAATTGGGGAGCAATCTTGCCAATGTGGTCAAAGAATTCTCTCCTAACCAGGGTGTAATATTTACATTCTGTGAGGAAGTGTAACTCGTCTTCTACTACTCCTTCGTGGCATTGTAGACATAGCCTTTCATCTATTGGTTTCCATGTCTGCCTGTGCCGACCCCTCTCAACTTCCAGAGTGTGCTCACTAATTCTGAAGGAAGTTAGAAGTTTCCTTTTTTTATAATCTTTGATATTTGTTAAATATGGTTCCAGTTCATAATTTGTTTTTATTTTTTGATAATAGTTCAATTTGTTGGATTTTTTAATTTGGTCTAGCCAATATTTGTAATATTCATCTTTTGTTAATTTCTCAATATGTTTTAACTTTGCTTGAGACATGTCAGGTGTATTCAAATTCAAATTGTGCTTTGATATAAGATAATCAAAAGGATCTCTCTCTGGGTGGGTTCTCTCTCTCTCTCTCTCTCCCCCTCTCCCTCTCCCTCTCTCTCATGGGGAACAATTCAACCTCTGCCTTATCAATGCCTGAAAGAAATATTAATTGTTTTTTTTCCTTCATACTTGTTTTTTTTCTTCATAGAGTTGGGGGTTTTGTGCATATTAATGTCAAAACATACATGATGCATTTTAAACTGGCGGGTAAATGGGATCTACTGTATAACACACCATCCCCTGTGTTGTGACGGCACGTACAGGTGTTTACTCATAATGCATTCTACATGAGTGCAAACAAAAAGCACAAAAACAGCTTTTGAAACAGCTCTGATAAAAATGCAATCCTTAGGTTAGAAAACAAAATGATTCATACCTATTGTACTATTTTATAAAAAAAAAAAAAACATTTCCATAAAGATAAGCTGATTAGATTTATATGTTTCTATTACTTTAGAGCCACTACTCAAACTATTGTGCACCGCACTGCACCCTGTCAGACAGAAGCTGAGAGAGTGGGACAGCACGTTGCCATTCCCCATGTATAAAAACTCTTCTGGAAAACTCTAAAAACCTAGGGGATGTTGCATCCATTATACTGTGATTTGATTACCATTGTGACAAGCACTGGTGGCAAGACAGCAGGTGGCCTGTCTAGCTGACAAGCCCAGGGAATGGAAAACCTCAGCTCAACTCCTCAGGGTGCCTGACTCATATTCACATATAATAGAATACATATGGTCTGCACAAATAAAAAAATAAAAATGAACCATCTCTCCAGCTATGTTTTAAGTAAATGTTTTGACTCGAACTGACACAAATTGTACACACTACTCTACTTTAAACTTTACTTCATCTGGCATATTCTCTGTGGGAAACGGAGCATCTGAGCTCAGCAGAGCTGGCCCAGCGGCAGGGCCACGGCACCCCACAGCCATGACCATGTCGTGTAATTATCATCCCTGCGTGTCTGCTTATGGAAATCACACAAGGCCATAGCAAAATCCTTAGGAAATGCCTATATATTCTGGTGGCAGTGCTATGCTATTATGTAATTTCAGGGATGTGAAAGGGATTTCATCCCCCCCTTCACCCCTCCTTCTCCCTGGCTTGCTGGCCGCTTCCCGAGCCTCCACACTGATGTGACGGTGGGAGTCGGGGCGCATGTCCATGTCTCTTTCTGCTGTCCGCTGTGCGCCCGGTGCTCGACCAAAGAGCCGGCCTCGCAGGAGGTCTGTGGTACAAGGCACTGGATTTGTCTAACACAGACTATCAGTGACAAACCAACCGACTCACCCTCTATGGGTTTGGTCAAGCCTGACCATGCAGAGACAGCACGACTTAACAGCCTTAAGGGAGGGGGGTTGGGGAGATTCCTATTGATTCTTGTGTGTCTTCGATGTGTTGCACAAAGCCCCTGACCAGCATCCAGTCGGAGGAAACCAAAATATCAATTTAAAGATGTGGCAGTCTGCTCTGGGAACAAGACACACATTGCAGCGCAGACAGAAATCCATGCAGTGTAACTAGTAGCTTGTCAGGCCCGTGTAATCTGAGATCAAGGTCTTCCAGGTTTATTTAACCTGGAAAGAAAAAAGAACATTCAGTGGAAACTGGAGAGATTGTGTAAGTAACGCGTGCTGTAGACTGCGGTATGTGCTGCAACAGAACGTCTGCTTGGGCAATCGGCTCAGTGATTCCTTGAGTGCTGCACTACAACTGCAACTGCAGAGGGTGCCCACACTGAGCGAGCCTATTCTGCATATGTCAGATATTCCACGCCTATCCCATTTCACTGCCGATTAATCTCCCATAATGCACTGTTCCTAATGAGTCAGGGGGGGGGGGGGGGGGGGGCAGATGACAGCAACAGCAGACGAGAGAAAAGGAGAGGAGGAAAATGAAAATGTGCGAAGGAGAAGAGGAGGGAAGTTTGTGTGTGTGTGTGTGTGTGTGTGTGTGTGTGTGTGTGTGTGTGTGTGTGTGTGTCTCCACAATGCGTACTGCAGCTATAGTGGAGGTTCTGACATCATGCTCTGACAACCTAGTCATTGTGTTCTCCGAGTCAATGAAATTACATTTGCTTTGTGTTTTATAAAATAGTATAAATCGCAGGAAAACAAGGTCACTTTGAGAGCCTCTCGGAAACAAACAAAAAAATGACCACTCTTTCTCTTAGCCCAAGGCCTCAGGGTTTTTACATGGCCTACACTGAGAAAGTCATTTGTCCCCAGGGCCATTGAACTGTTCAATGCCTCACTTAAGGGAAGAGGAGAGATAGACTTCTCTGCATAGTCTGTCTGCCTCTTCACCCCCTCCATGTTTGGTACCGTCTGTCCACTAGCCACTTGTACCACTGTCTTTATGCCTCACTGTTTGCGTGCTATATTAGCACATCAGCACACATGCATAACCCCCGCCCACCTCCATGCCACAGCCGAACTGTGGCCACACTTGCATTTTCTTAAATAGTTAAATATATAGATATATAGACTTTACTTTACTTTATTTCTGCATTGTTGCACTGTTGACTTACTCATTTGCACTATCACCATGACCACTATCACCATTGCACTACCATGACACTCATTCACACAGAGCACCTTAGAGCACCTTACCATACCTTACTATGCACAGAGAATCACAGGCTCAGTCTCTGCCTCAGTCATTGCAAGCGCCTCTGATTTATTAATCACCACTATGTGGATACTGTTTTTAGAATTGATTTAGATTAAGTGTTAGTATAATTTGTATTTTTGTAATTTGTATTTTATTATATTTTTATATATTGTATTAAGTGTTAGTATAATTTGTATTTTAGTATATTTAGCATATTCTTTATCTTCTACTGTCCTTACTGCTTAGTTGTGTTTTTATATTATATACTTTAATTACTCTTTCTGCTGTTAAAGAATGTGTTTGTGTTGTATGTATGCTGCTGCTGAGACCTTGAATTTCCCCTGGGGATCAATAAAGTATCCATCTATCTATCTATCTATCTATCTATCTATCTGGCCATTCCCTCCCAGTTTATGCCTGCTGTGGCCTGGGTAGTCAGAGACAGTAAAAGATGCACAGCTAAATGAATTCAGAAAAGGGAGACTGATTTTAGAAATAAGTAAAGCCAAAAATATCCCATTTATAAAAAGCTCTTTTGTTTGTTTGCATAGCAGTTTATTGCTATAAAAGCATAATAAACGAATACAGAAGAACACATAAAGTGGGTTATTTGATATTTCCTCCACCTTAGCCCCTTCATAACTTGATTTAAATGAATATAATTTAGTAAAGCTATCAAGCAGTCAAAATCTTATTTATGAATGGGCAATAACATTGTTATCTTTATAGTATTTTCGGCCTCATGCCAGCTAGATTGGACATGTCCAGAATCCCTTTGGTGGAGAGCTTTGCAAGACCACAATGGTCAGGCTAGGCAGTGAAACTGCTGATGGAGAGACCAAGGCAACTTTGAAACAATGCACTTCAATTAGGCCATGTACTTTTAATCAACATCACAAGGTAAGTAGCGTAGCATATAAATCAAGTGTTGTGTGGCCTGGGCATTAACTTAAGCCCAAACATATTGGTACATTCTTAATGTGGACATCGATTAATCTTCATGACAAGCCTTTTTCTTTTAGCAGGTAGACAGCCAAAATGATTCAGGAGCCCCCAAACACATTATTCCTGTTCTAGGACAAGAGGAATGAAAATGAGAGGACAGGCAAACAGGTCTTGCACGTATTTCTGAGGGCTACAGTGCTCATTGAAAAATGAAAATCAAAATGGCCCATTTTGAATTTAATTACCTTTGTGCAGTAATCAATCAACTGTTTCCACATATTGTTCAGTATGCAACCCTCTTCCTTGTGTAGTAAACAGCAGCATCTACATTCACCTTCTGTCTTAAACTCACTCAAACCACCCCATGCCATCAGCATGACAAGACCTTGAGTGTATTAAGGGCCAAATCTAAAAAAAACACCAGGTCCAAAAAGCACCTTGTGTGCTCATTTGTGTGGGTGCAAGTAGGGTACACACATCAGTCTTCTGCCTACTGCTGAAAAAATAGCATAAACATTCTTCCTCTTCACAAACTCAATTACGTTATCCCCATAGATCTTCATGAATAGCAGAAATTGCTGCCAATAAAGGAAGAAAGAAACAATAAAAGAGAACTACAATTCCCTAAGGGCTCTGCCTTTTCACTTTTTTTTGAAAGAGGCCACTGGTTTTGTCTGTGGGGCAATGATACATGAACACTTCTCATGCTGGTTGGTTTCACCTCATTACACCTGGTCAGAATTTACAGCATTACTCTCACTAAATAACCTTCTCATTAGCAGAGAAAATACCTTCTTAATGGAGGCGTTTCTCATGGACTGGCGTGTCTCTACTTAGTTTATGGTTCTTGTGTTCCATGATTAAAACCCACATCTCAAAACAAACTGACCTACAAAAACATATGGGGCCCTATTGTGCAGTCAGCAAATGAATATGGACTAGCCACGCCTTTAATGTCTAGAAACTTTCCGTTTCCGACACCTCGGCGGCCGTTATCCCTTACTTAACACCAGACTGCATAAGTGGACAAACCCACTGTGACCTCACCATAGGTTTCTGAAGGTATGATGCTTGAAATAGGAGGCTATGGGTGTCACCATGTTTGATAGGCTAACTGATAGATGGGAGCAGTTAATATGGTATTAATATGGTTTTGTTTCTTTTAACTTTCATAAAACACTGTCCTGCGGCTTATACACAATGTAGCTAATACACAGGAAATTAATGTACATGCCGCCATCACGTCTGGTGTATCCAGTTCCATTGATTATAGTGGAAGCTGATTCTTGCAGCAGATGCTACATGAACGGAATGCTTCAGTTACGTGTCTGGTGTAGCCTCCCTGTAACTATTTTTTGTACCCCGCTGTACTGTAAGTCCATTACTGCTGTGAATTCATTTGGAGCCACCCCTTATGGACGTTTGAGGTACTGCAGGTTTTCTGAACTTCTGTGTTGGCTTAATGTGTATGAAATTCAGCATGGAATGTCGCCACTTGGTTAACAAACCTCATTATAAACATGTAGTAGGATCACCTCATTTTCATATGACATTATTGCAAAAGGTTAATCGCTATGGCTAATCATTCCCAATCACAACATAACCTAACCTTTATCCTAAGCATAGACTACAACCCATCTGTTTTACACTAAGCTATTAGGACCCTCTGCAAATATCAAGAAATATCCCAATTAGATTGTGGTTTATATTTAGATTGTGGTAACTAATCCACTGTAAATCTTTGGACATGTGCTATTAAGACTCTGTAACATATCACACGTCAGTGACATTTGCTGTGAAATATCAACCAACCACTAACTAATGACCTCAAGCTGTCCCTACTGTGGGCAAGATAGGCCTCTCACAAACATAACCCATCGTACAAGTTACTCTTCTGGAATTCTCAATTAATGGCAGAGCTTCCAGAAACAGTGTTTTCTTAAAGGAATGGTTCGGTGTATGCACAACCTAAGGTCTATTTACGAACGATAAGGAGTTCAAACTTTTGTTTGGGAGCAAAATTGTGTTAATCAGAGGAGTTTTGAGCTAGCAGCAAGCATGGAGCCACATCAAAATAAATCTAATACATTTTCAAACCACTGACAAGGCTCAAAATAACCTTACAATTTGCTGGTAGTGTGGAAAGGGTCCCTACAGACAACTAAAAGTATTGTAAACTTTGAAAGTGTACAGACAGGTTATAATAAGGACAGTTCTGAAGTCAGCACATTGCCTTACTTTGTATTCCAGTAGTGTCAAATCAGTGGGCACATTCGACTTCTTGCCCCACCGTGCAGATCTGGCTGAATCTTACAACACAAACATGCATGATGATCAGCTAGATTTGTGCAATGCTGCAAGATATCGAACACACCAACTGATTTGGTTGTGTACACCGAACCATATGATTGCTTTAAGATCCATGCTCTCTGAAATAATGTTTACCAATGCAGCTATTTAACCTGCACATTTTCACCTGGGCAGTAACTTTCTACTTCTCTTTTCTTCTCTACTGAAAGCACATGATGTGATCATTTGAGTGAAGTCAGGCAAGTCAGAAAAACATGTGAATGTGCAGAGGTTCTATAAGGGTAAATAGATCTACTGGTGTCACAGCAAGACCACTGACTTACAATTCCAATATAAAACTTGCTTAACTGAACGCTGTAAGGAGACTGCTTCACTTTCTGTTGCTGATCATCAGTTTATTAAGAGATTCTTGGCAAACACAGGATTAATAAAAGGACAAGGAAATGTACTTGGCAGTCAGTTATGTCCTAAGGAGGCCTCTCTTTCTCTCTCTCACACACACACACACACACACACACACACACACACACACCAAGTTATAGCGGTAAGAAAATGCTGACCTGCTTTCTCTGTTGTGAGAACATTTTTTTTCACAGGCAGTCTCATAAGGAGTAAGATGTCAAGGAGGAAAATTAGTTGGCACATTGGTCACCCTAAACTACATCTGGTGGTCCATCTATTTCAGAGTTCAAAGCTAAACCATCACAGGGTCGCTTCTGACAATTTATTGTATCAAGATGAAACACTGATTTCAACTTCAACTGAAAACACAGTCGGTCACAGCGACATCCGGGTGCGCGGCTAAATTCCTTACAGGAAGAGCACTAAAATGGAAATAAGTACAGCAACATCACATGCTTCTGAGCGATATACTGACTGGGCTGATGGCTGGGTATGTCTGGAATAGGTCCGCTGGAAACTCAATGTTTTATAAAAGGCCAAAAGTCGAAATACTGTTCATGCTTTTTAATACCAAGAAATGAAGGCAACAATGTATGATGATGAAAAATGACAAAGGGACAAACTACATAGTAAAATAAGCGCATCCAACACACACACACACACACACACACACAGGTATACACTGTGTGGATATTAAAAGGATTAGCAACACAAATTCCAACAAGGAAATTTCCCAAAAATGAATCACAAGCTCATATCTGGCAGTGAGACAGGGCACACGTGTTTGACAGGGATTTTATTAGCCAACATTTCAGCTCTGTGTTCGGGGGTGTTCTCTAGCAAACATCTCAATGACTAACTACAGTTGCCAAGTCAGAGGTAAAAAGCAGTTTAATAATGCATGAAATGTCAAAATCCTTCTGGAACAGAAATAATTCCATTGGAAGACCTTTTCAGCTGTTTGAAAAGCACTTGGGGTCCCTCATGGCTACATGATAAGGGGAGTGAGAGACGGAGTACAATAATCAGAAACAGAGCCAAACAAAGACATTGAGAAAAAGGAATACAGAATAGAACTAAAGAGAAAGAAAAAGCAACAGGGAAACAGAGAAAGAGGTGGATAATAGAGAAAGAGCACAGAAAAAAAAAGAGAGAGGGAGAGAGACAGAGAGAGAGAGAGAGAGAGAGGGGAGGGGGGGGGGGTCACTCCAGCCGTTTCCTGTCACCTTATCTCTACGTGCTCTCTCTTCCCGTTATTCAGGCCCGCCGCGGAGCCACGACCCAGCTGTGGCCTTACTTCCCCCTCAACTTCCTGTCCCCACCACCGCCCCCTCAACCCTGCACAGGGTGTCAGAGCAGGTGATATATTCTGGGACATCAATGTAAACAAGGGACATGACCCTCTTTCCCCTGTGAACTAGTCAAGCGTTTTTGCCGGTGTGCATGTGAGCAAGTCAACACACAAACACACATTTTTTGCAGCATATGGGAGGAAGATTGGTCTAGGTAGAAATAGAAGGTAATGGAGACTAGATTTGTTTTCTTTGAAGCTATGGAGATAATTTGGCAGAACATTACTCTGTAAAGCTTGTCAATGTATTCATATAGCATGAAATAATTTCTTATGGAAATAGTCAAAACTACTGCCACAAGTTAAATTGTTCATGTTGTCATGAATCGAACATGTTCTCATATTCTGCATTATTGCTGGCAATTATATGCAACACATAATCAAATATGTAATTTAATTGTTTTTCTGACAATTCTTTCTCCTCATCCGTGAGACACATACAGTACATGTGTTGCTCTTGGCTTAAGGTGCCTCTCAACTCTGGCAGCAGTTGTGGCATGTGTGGGGCACGCGAGTAAGTGTGCCTGTGTGTGTGACTGTGTGTGTGTGTGTGTGTGTGTGTGTGTGTGTGTCTTTCGAATCATTAGTAGGTGCTTCAGGCAGATAGACAGCCGCTGCATGAGGCCTTCCGCGGGAAAGCAGAGATAAAATGGCACAAGTAATGAGGAGCATTATCAATCACATGGGCATAAGGCATCCAGCCCAGCCTGGCTCAGTACCGCAGTTCAGAGAGAGAGACAGGAAAGAGAGAGAGAGAGGGAGGGAAAGAGAGAGAAAAAGAGAGATTAAGAAAGAAGAGAAAGGGAGGGAGGATAGATAGGGGGAGAGAGAAAAGCAAAGAGGAATAGATAGAGAGAAAAGGGGACGGGGTGATAGAGAAATAGATAGAGAGAGCAGGAAAAAGAGGAACGGAAAAAGACAAACAGAGAGAAAGAGAGAGAGAAAGGAGAGGAAAAGGGAAAGATAGAGAGCAAGCACACACAAAAAAATAAATAAATCAATAAATAACCACTTTATTTATTCATGTGCTTTTGTTCAGACACTGAGAGCGGGAAAACAGAACAGTGTTGACTTATCAGCGTGGAATATGGAAAATGCAGATGATACTGTTGATGTTTCGCTTCAATCAAACACACCATTTGGCAGCGCTTTAGACAAACTAAAGACTCTTACAATACTCCTCCCATGACACTTCCATTAATTGATATCCAAATCTCCTTCATTTTAAGGCCTGGGTTAGGAGATATTACATGCACATGAGTGTGCGAGTTCCGGCTCAAAGTCACGGAGGGCTCGGAGATAGCGGCATTAGTTTATCAGCGAGCAATGTAATATCCACGTATGCACGGCTGAAGGAATTACGCAACCGGCATAAAGCTGTTGACAATGACATAATCACCCTCTCCAACCCTACCTCACCCTGGGAACCGCGGCCTAAATCGAGAGTGGAGGATGGCGCTTAAAGGTTCAGCACAGTTCAGGTCCTGGGTAAAAGCGGCACGTCTGATTCTCTCGGGACAAGCTGAGGGATTAGCGGCCCATGCCTGACACAATGCAGAAGCCAACATCTGTGGCCTAACAACTCCCAGCAAGCTGGGAAGCCCATGGAGAACGTCACTGTTCGTGCAGCGATAACAAAACAGCTCCTTGCATTCTACATATATGTTTTCATCAGCTCAAGACCATAGATGAAGTGCATCTTACACATATTTGCATTTTAAATATGTTAAAAGATTAAAAATGTTGAACACCACCACAATACATGTACACTGCTTACACTACAGACCATTCAGAGCATTGGCTGCGGAGAATGTGCTGTTGCTAATTATCTTGTACCTCTCGCCATGATTAGCCATTACACCTTCCACTCTATAATGGGATTAACCCCTCAAGTAAAGGGAGAAGATTAAAACATTAAGCGGCTAGTTTTCGACGGTTTGATGTCTGCGCTGACGATAATGGAGGGGAGCGCAGACAAAAGCTCCCGAGATCTGAGAACCCAAAACAGAATATGTGTAGAGGCACCGGTGGCCTAATACATGAGCATGTTCCCAGTGCCACTCGGGGGAAGGGATTTGATGAAAGGCCCACCATTACGGCTGAGCATTAAAGCGATGACTCGGTGAAAAAAAAAAGAAAAAGGGGCTAGCCTGTCGACCGTGGCTCTCCACTTGCACAAATGGAAACAGATTGATTAATGTGAGCCCAGATCACCGGCCATGACAGGTCACAACTCATAATGCGACATTAAGGCACGCTTCCTAGAGAACGCCCAAAAATGGTAGGCATCGCTCATAAATAATGCATAATTGCCACACACTATTTTAATACCGCGAAGCATTTAGCTATGCAGATCTATGCTTGAGGAGACATGTCAACCATCAGATATTCCTCTTAGAAATACTCTCACTAGATGAAGGGCCTCTAAAATATACTGATGCATGATTACTAATAATGAATTGGAAAACTGGCGATGCAAAAGCCATCAGTAGCTCTGGTCGAGCAAGACAATGGAGATCAGTATGTAGGTCTGTGTTTACAATCCAGACCAGCCGCCCAGCGTAGAACTGCATTCATCATCCCAAACGTCTGATGGCCCTATGAAAGAGCCCCCTCCATCCCCTTCCCCCAGGGTGCTACATCATACGTTGTGTCTAGTTAACCTGTTACATAAATTCAAATTATCCTCATTAATCACAGTGCTAATTACCAAAAGCGGAGTCTACTGTGTGCATGTGTGTGTGAGTGAGAAAGAGTGAGAGAGAGAAACAGAGAGAGAGAGACAGAACAGCATGAGTGCTTTTCAAATGACTTTCAGCCGAGCAAGAGAGCGAACAGATGAGAGGAAAGGAGTGGAGTGGAGGCCTTTCATATGGTGGACTAATTAAGACGCCCCCAGCAGGTTGGGTTGGGTGGGTGTTTTGATCTCGATGCCCGCTGACCTGACGCTAGACAGGCCCTGCCCACCTGTGGTCCTCTCCACTTGGCCCTCGAACACCAGTTCCCCCCGTGCTTCTGGCACCCGAGGTGGCCTTCCGACTGACACAGTCTCACCTCATGCCAAAGAGCAACTTCATTATTTTACTGTCATTATCTAATCTCATCCCCCCACCCCCCTTAGTGGATCTAAAGAGCAACATTTATACCAACATAGAAATACCAACTTGCCTACAGCCCATAGACACAGACACACAAACATACGGTAGTCTACATGCCTCCCTATTACTAAAACTGTGTTCCCACTGACATTTGTATTTGCAGATGACACAGAATGCACATCAGGAGGTAAATGTCAACATTAGAATGCCAGGAAGTTCTGGCGTCCACACTGCATCCAAATGAATGGTGCTGCCGCTGGAAAGGCCAAAAAAACAGAGATTTCAAAGTAAACAGGAATAGGTTGAGTAGGGCTTAGCGTGTGGATGTAGACGAGTCCACATACCATGGATGTTGGGTACAGTTAATTCCATTTATTAAGCTTGTTTAATGCAATCGGACACATCAAGGTAAATTTAGTCAGTATGTGCATGCCCTCCCTGACAACCAAATCCATTAGCTTGAGTTTTTAGCACCTTGCTCTACCAGCAAAATCTGATCCTTCAGATAAGGATCCAGCTGCAATTACTACAAATGTGTGATATCGGAATAAAATACAGCAGCTTATTATGTTTAAAGGCCAATCTGAATTAGGCCCGACAGATAATGGTCTACTCTTGGGTTCCTGATGGAAGATAATTTGCTGTAAAAAATATGAATTTAAATTGGACAAATGAGCTTAGTGACAACAGAACTGTCCATTTCCATTTTAGTGGCTATCGTGTCAAAATAGCCGGGCCATGACACTTTGTCGAACCGAGTCTAACTGGTGAGGGAACCACGGCGGAGAAGTCATTGAGGCAGTGAATCACCAGCCCCACTCATCCTCTCATTGGACAGCCGGCGAAGGCTTTGGGAGCTTTCATTTATGCATTCGATTTCAAACAAGACCAGTGGGCGTGCCGCTCCCCCTTCCACATTAGCATTGCTTCAGGCAACGTTTGTCATCGTTTTTTCAACAAAAATTAGCGTTTCAGACTTTCATGACTCAAAGAGGTTGTTTAAGCAACTGAAACTTAAGTCAGAGAGAGCGAGAGAGAGAGAGAGAGAGAGAGAGAGAGAGAGAGAGAGAGAGAGAGAGAGAGAGAGAGAGAGAGAGATAGAGATAGAGAGAGAGGAGCAGCTGGCCTTAGACATCCAGAGCATTTTTCGGGAGAGAGAACTGACTGACTGAGTAAATGCACTTAAGTGCTGCAGATGTTCTCTTGATAAATAAACTCATCTCTCCGGCTCGGGGCTGCTTTTAGAGGCTGACAGCGTTTACTTCCTCAAGGAGAAAATGGATGACATCAGGCCTTTATACTTTTTAAGTATTCTGCCGAAGAGTAATCCTCATTCACTTCACAAGAATTGAGTCACAAGACAAAAGGCTGGTTATGTACAGTCCGGTGTTGGTGGAATGGTTGAGTGCTCAACAGTCCACATTATTACAATACAACATGAATAATTTAGCATGTCACAGCCACTCTAATGCAGATAATTGGTCTCTGTGAAAGAAAACATAGTCACGTGGCTGGTTGTTGTGCCAGATCCATACCACACATCATATGCAAAACATGCAAAGATTTCCATGCCGATGAATGGCTGTTGGGAAAACAAACATTCTACTATTTATTTATTTGCATGTATTACTGGGACACATCTGAAGATCTTTCTGAGTGTTTTAAAGCATCTAACAATATCAAATGACCTGCTATAACCTGGTCTCAGGCCTGTGGACGAGATCAAAGAGGCTCTCTGTGTTAGGCTCTTCATTGATGAGCATGCAGACATCACGTGATTGGCCCAATTAGGGAGCCAATGAGATTTTTCTTATGTCATTAGGCTGATGGCAAAATGCACATCCAAGGGTGATCAATGTAGACTACAAAGGCAGGTAATGATTGCAGGCAAGAGAATACTAGAGTCTCTGTCTTTGAAGAAGGTGGCATTAGGCACAGTCAGGGTATTTTCTACTTTCTACTAAAATCCATCATGTAACAGTAATACCGGTCTAACACCTAAAGAGGTTTTAAGTTTATGAGGATTATTTCTGATTTACAGAGTAACAAAGAAAAAAGCTTCATCATTAAAGGAGCCATGTTCGTTGAGCATTTCCAGAAAATAAGAGTCCTGTATCAGAAGACTGAAGAAAATGACAAGTATCCAGGCAACCAGCATTTCCTTTAAAACTATTTATATATATAATTCAGAAAATATATATAACACTGTCGTAAACTCCACATTAATCATATACCAATGTATTAAATTATAATAGCTTTTCCATGAGATTTTGATAGGCAGTATACAATGTTCTGATTCATACACTCATACAACCCTTTCTGAGTGACTGTGAAATCCTGTACCCTGAGGAAGAACAGGTGACACAACACCTCCACTCTGTAGTGTCTCAGCAAGCCCCCAGGGCCTCTGTTTGTTCTCGTTCTCTTCCTCTCTCTCTCCCTCTCCACCCCTACTCACACTGACTACCCACAGTCCTTCCCGTCATGTTCCAAACTGCCAGACCGGACATGGGGGGGGGGGGGGGGTCTGATCACACTGACCAGGCAGGCCACTGTAATTCAGGGAATACTCATAAGTGCACCATTTAATCTCCTTGCCCTCCCCCTTCCTGGCCATGCAACTCCACCATCAGATGCTTCAAAAAGTAATCAGGCCAAATTGAACAGTAAAATTGGGAGCGGCTGCCAAGACTTCCCAGGGCTCCTCAGACACATAAGAGAGATGCAGCAGCCCTCAAACGAAACGGTCACCTAGAGAGAGTTGGGCCCCCTATACTGGATTAGGTTTAGACGTTTCTTCCCCCTGGACTTCCTCTGAGATGTACAGTCAGTGTATGGGGGTACATCAATCTTAGTTATGAGCATGGTCCAAAATGCTATGAATCTAAAAATGATATGCAGGAAAAGAGTGATTTTCTCAAGGGAATTTCTGCCATTACAATGTAGGTGCAACAAAAAATGATGAAGTGTATAACCCAATCCACTGCTATACTACCTCCTGTCATCTTTGACTAACTTGCACATTTAATATCTCCTCTACTATTTGCAAACTTTGCAATGTCCCTTTATCTTCTTTCTCTGCATACACTCATACTGTTCCTGACTTTGGAAGGAATTGTCTTGATGTGTGTACCAATATAGTTCAAATTGTCTTCAGCAATCTTGGATTTTTGAGTATACTCCAGGTAAAACAAGTAATAAAAGGTAAAAGACAGGTCTGACAGGTAGAAATAATTGTTTAATAAGAGGTCAATGTTCTGACTGCACAGACAAATGCAGTCAAAAGCATGGACATCTGTGGCAAACTGAAAATTGAGACAGTTTGTATGGATGATAGTTTACGGATGATGTACACAAATGATGTTTTCTCCATCAAGCAAAAGAGAAATAGCCCCCCGTCTTGCCAGGCACGAGTAATGATGTTTGGTATTTACCGAAATGTCTACCCCATCACTGGCAGATGAATCTGTTACCATGTCTGCACCCCCCAGGACCGCCCTGGAAATTGAGCTCCCCTCTTACCCAGCGGTGGGGCTCGGGTAGGGAGGTAAGGGTGGGATGTGTTTGGTGAAGAATGAGTGTAGCCCCTGCTTTGATCCGGCCAGGTCTCGGCTCCGACAAATGAGCAAATGCCACGACGAAATGAAGGGCAGGAGTCAGTCAGCAAGCAGCGTCTGTTGAGCCGTAAGCCATTACGCTCTCCTCGCCATCAGATGGGTCAGCGTTTATGAAACACCCTCTATTAGTGTGGATATGGCTCAAAATAAAATAAAAAAATAATAAAATAAACCACCTAACCTGGATATTGGAGCCTTCCGCCCGTGTACTGACAAGCACAGGATACACAACAGCCGTCATTTTTTCCAGGAATACCATGCAGGGATCAGGGATCAGAGAGAGAGAGAGAGAGAGAGAGAGAGAGAGAGAGAGAGAGAGAGAGAGAGAGAGAGAGAGAGAGAGAGAGAGAGAGAGAGAGAGAGAGATGGGGAGAGGATGGCAGTTGTTGTAGTTATGGATGCTAGGGCTGCTTGTTCGGTCTATTCGAGACTTTGAGCTTTTTATTGTTTTGGCAGCGCCTGCACAACTTCTCTGGCAGTGACAGCTGAATATGGCATGAATGGGTCCACCTCCATTATGAAGTGTAACCTGTCGTTCTCACCTCCCATCTCAATGAAACATTTCACGTCGGCGGGAATTAAACTCCTGCAGCTGTGAGAGTCGACTCAGCGTGGCTACAACACCCAGCCGTGTAGGGGTGGCTATGAGCCGTCATTCACAGAAATGATGAGCCACACTTTTTTCCCCTCACACTGCAATCATCTCCAGCTCTACTGAAGATAACGGGGGGAGGGGGCAGCTCATGATTCATGAGTCTAGCATATCCTCAGTCCTGCCACTTGCTAGTGCTCTCTTAGAAACAATCTGCAATCTAGAACCTTCCAAGGGTCTCTCTACAGGTCCTTTAAAAGCTAATTTCCAGTCTGACACATGACAGCCCATGTCCAGATCGACTGTTGACTTCAAATTATTAATCACATATGAAGTGGATGTCATTTGAACCAAGCTGGCGGACATTCCAATGTTTTTTTGACGAGCTTGAAATTTTAGTTGAAGCTCATAAAACCTGCAGTTCTACAGCGGGATAAGTTAGAAGATGACAAGAACCCTTCCTTGGACAGCATAATCCTTGATGTATTTTGTACACAGATTCCTCTCAAATACAAAGAAGTAAAATAAAATTATTCTTTCAATCTGTATGATAATAACAATAATAATAATAATAATAATATGCAAAAGATGCTATAGAGAAAGTTGGTATTAAAAATGTACTTAATCATTTAAAGGAAATGAACTGAACTGAAATAATTGGATCATTTATATGCTTTAGTATCATTTTAAATATGGTTACAAACAGCCACCCTCAAGGCAAAATGGAGACAACAACCAACAACTCACGGTGCAACAGGATCAGTACTAGCATGATAAGGGCTTCCAGGTGACCCCGCAAGATAGAATTACACAACCAGTAGGAGGCTTAATGAAAACAACTGATATCATCGAGACACAAGTCATAAAGGCCATTTCCAGAATAAACAACCCATTCCCTTACAATGTGCTGTAAGTCAATAAGCACTGGGGCTCTATCTTGTAGATAAATGCTAATTAGCCTCAAATGGTTGGTCCTGTCAACAACACAGTAATAGAATCAAAAATGTGTTTTTCCCCCCCATTATCTTCAAGTCATTTCAGCAAGCAAATAGAAAGTCATAACTCCAAATACCATAGCACACACCATCAACCGGGGTGACATTTTGATAGCAGCCAGCTTACTCCCTCTGAAGAAAAAAAAAAGACTGAAAGCGTGCTGCTCTCGATCCAAACACCCCCCCCCCCCCCCCCCCTTCCACTGCATGGGCTGCAGTCCGTTCTTCTCCACGCCTGCCCAGTGCGCCCAGTGACTCCCATTACTCAGCCCGGTGTGGTGTGGCGTGGCGTGGCGTGGCGTGGCGTGGCATGGCATGGCTCTCTCAAGGTCCACAGACGAGCAGTGGTTTCAAACTCCAATAAGCATCACTCATTGTGGCATCTCACGGGCCGTTTTCTCAGCTAGGATCCGTCAGACAGAAACCAATAAAGGACCAGCTCCATCAGGGTCCGGGAGCGTGGTAGTGGCCTTTGGTGACTAATAGCCACTCGCTGGGCTCCAGAGTCAATGGTGAAAGATCAATCAGTCAATTAGGTCCCACGTGCCTTGAAAGACTGTGATCATTCAAGGTTAGCTCTGGCCTTCGGATTCTCCGCCATCTTGCTCGCTATACTATTGGCAAAGAGTATATACAGTGTTGAATGTATTGACAAAGTCCTTTAGAGGACAATTATAAGGACTCAAAGACTGGCAACAAGGCCTCTTTCTTCAAATATCTTAATTTGTATTTAACACTTAACTAAAGAGTAGATTACACTTAATCAAACAGAACTGGCCCATGGCTTTGCCAATTGAAGTCTCTGTGTTTTTTTTTTGTAATCTGGCACTCATTTTCCCGAGGAATGTCATTACAGAGAAGACTAATTGGGATTGTCCAAGTCAGAGAGGGGGGAACAACTATGTGGAAGGCTGTTTCTTCTGGGATAATTCCCAATTCTCTCTCTCTCTCTCCCTCTCTCACTCTTTCTCTCTCTCTCTCGTCAGAGTAACGGATAGCGCTCCCGTTAGGAAGCCTTTCCCCACTGAGCAGGACACCGCTGAGCAATGGCCTCATGATAGATGGCCTCCATTTGCACTGCTGATAAGATCCGGACAGTGTTATCACCCTTTTTACAAATGAAAGCCAAAGGCCTGATGACGCACGTCCTAAAATGCTCTGTAAATAAATACACCCACCCTGTTTTTAATGCAGCATGAATATGTAGAATTGTGTACAGACTCAATGCATCAATGATAATCCCAGCAAATATAGTACTGCATGAGTGTTGTGTTGCATGTTCGGTTGAGCCATTGGTTAGTTTGGTAAGGAAAAGCAGTAGCCATTCATGTGTCTCTTTATAGAGATAAACACATTTTTAATAATGCACAGTAACAGAAGGAGACATATTGCTTGCCTGTGTTTCATTCATTCTGAAAAGATTAGATTAGGCTTTTTTATTATTTAAAAAAGAAACTGGTGATGATATTTCATTTTTCATATTCATCATTCTACTGTTTTATTTCCTTTGCCCTCATATCTGCAATTCACTTGCTACTGAAAACAGACTAAGCCATGCTACAAAAGCAATCAGCAAAGTCATTCACATGATTATGACAAAACTGAATGCACTGCAAAGCTTGAATGAATGCATATGGCATTCGACAAATGTCCCAATATCAAAATTCCTGAGAAGATTTTCTTTTTTTATCTCAATGGGAGGAAATAAAATGCTAAATAAAAAGTTTACAGATGTGGTGAATGTTCTACGACATCCACAACAAATGATCCTATGGTTCATTCCTACAAGATGATCTATAATGAAAGCCAACTTACCACCGAATCCTAGTTTATATGGGACACATAACAGCATGCTTGAGGGTATGTGCATTGAAATCTGAAGGAAATGTCCACAGAGGATGGGAAAATGTTGTCTCAGAACAATTTCAATTGGGTTATCACTTCAAAGAAAGCAGTTAATGTGCTAATGTAAAAGTCAATATGTGTTAAAGAGCATTCTGTTTCAGGGATCTACCTGGTTGTATTATATAAATATGTTATGCCACTACCACTATCCCACACAGCCAGAAAAGAAGTTAAAAGAAAGCACAGTCAAGCATTCAAGGCACGACCCGTCTACTGCCTAAAATGCCAAATGAAAATATAAAGAGAAAGGGCCAAATCAAAAGATGTGATGAGGACATAATAAGTAAAATCCATGAGTGCTCCTGATAACCACTGCACCCAAAAGCAACGGTGTAGATTAACAATAGATGAAAAGAGAAAACATCACATCAAACATGTGACAAGGTGTAGAGTGTCAAATTGTATATGCTTACGAGAGGAGATCTTTAAAGAGTTCCTGTGACCATCAATATTTCATTGCTTAAGAATGCTCCTAACATCTGTTTACGCTCTTTCTGTGTTTCTCTGTATATCCCTCTTTCCTTCACTCTCTCCATATCTCTCTCTCTCTCTCTAGTGAACAGGACCACCCAAAGGCTTTCTCTGACACTTCACTTCACTCCATCTCTCTCTCTTTTATGTCACAAGCTGTCCACAGTGTTCTAGCCCAGGGCAACACAACACATTCTTATTCATACAGTTAATTACCCGGCATTCTGAAAGTTGCAGAATGCCTTGCTCAGAAAGTCCGAGTGGCAGGTTGCCCAACCTGAACGAGAAAAATTTCAAGCCTCTCAAATTGCATAGCAGCTGACATGAATGAAGATGACACTGTATTTATTATACAGGAGAGCTTGCACATTTGAGGGCAAACCTCACGCTGTTTTCAATATAAAGGATGATATTTGCCCCTTCCATTTCCCTGTAGGCCTGTTCTGCAAGGGAACAAAAACACAAAAGCATAATTACATTGTGTGCGGGTATAATGCCGCCTCTCCCACAACAAATATAGGCGCCTGTTAGAGCAAGCGCTTCCGTGTGACAGCTGAGACAGAGGACACAACGGAGGTTATCCTTTGATAAACTCTCCCATGAGAGAATCAGCCTTCAACTTTATGACAACGCCATAGCAGTCCCACGACTAACAAGGTGACGCTAGACAGCTCCGTTTAGCTTTTTACGGTCCCCTCGCGTCGTAACCTTCCCACCCACATCATTGATATGCATGGGAGCTCCCTCTCACCAGACGATGGGCGACTCCAGAGTGCATCTGGCCCCAACCTGGGGCAAAACTTGCGGGTCCGGGCCGGACTGGGGACAGGTCCGCTGCGACTGCCAGCAGCTATCTTAGCCCGCCGGCTGGCCGGGGCAGCCTTTTCGAGCCAAGGCCCGGGATTGCCAGCTCGCTGTGGTCAGCAGTAACACAAGCGCAGGAGCTGACGTGGCAAACTCGTACGCGCAGGAACATGAGAGGCGGCAGTCAGTCGCAGCACAGCAAGGGCCCCCGCAAGCCTCCTCCACAGCTTCAGCTCCACCAGGCCAGGCACACCACAGGGTGGTGCGTGATTGAACAGAATACCTAAGTGACAATCAAATTTATTCCACTCCTCTCCCCTCCACCAGCAGCAGCACCCACCCAACCCCAACTTTAAACACTGCAGGTTTAGTGCAGAAGTTATGAAGGCCTTTGCAGCACAGTTTATATCAGTTGGCAAGAAGTCTGTTTGGAGCAGTGAGATCCTCAAAGGCAACTTATAACTGTTATGACTTGGGCACATCCCTCAAGAGGCATGGTCTGCTATCAGGAAGGAAGGCACATCAAAAGCAAACACACACAATTGTCTCTTCCTTCTTGTCCCATACCACTTTGTCCCTGCTCTAGTTAGAAGAGAGCTTGACACAAATCTTTGTTCAAATATAAACTTTGGATGCCAGAGCACAACAAAAATAGCACTATAGTCGATTCAAGAATGTGTCCCTCTTCCCCTAACAAGCTATAAATGGAATGACTGTCATACCATCAAACAAAGGCAACAATGCATAACATTTGAGCTCTCTTCAGCAAGACACTGTGTAGCTAGCTATCTCAAAACTATCACTTTCACAAACTGTAAATGATGGCTGAACAAGAACCCTTTTGAGATATTGAAAGTGCTTTTAAATGCCCATTAGAGTCCAATACTTAAAGATGTATAATTACAGTATGTGCCTTAACAACCTCAGGCCAGCCCTTTACAAGTGATGTAATGCCAGTGTCCTCCCACCACATTACTACACATTCAGTTAACTAAGTGTAACGTCGGTGTCTTTTGGACTGAGTGCTAGCCTCCCAGAATGCAATGTGTGTGAATGCTGGTTTGTGTAATGTCGGTTTTAGTTAGTGTAATTGCGTTTTCCGTGTCATGTATGTGTCAGCTTGTGTAGTCTTTCTTTACGTTGTACCTCATGTGTTTTGCCCGGTGTATTGTATGTGACTACCCTGTTCGTGTATCGTGCTTTTTTTTTTTTTACTTCCCTTGTGTTTCCTATGTAATGGTGTCTTGGTCTATGTCCCTGCTCTCGTTCTCAGCTAATAAACCTTTTGATTGGACAACTGTGTGTGTCGCTATCAAATCGTTACATAAGAGACAACATCTGATACCGGATCAACATTTTTAAAGTGCTTTATGCACTCATGAGAAAGTGAATGCTTTTATTTCTAAGCATGAGGCAGCATTTCATCATTTCTGTGCCAACTTCATGACAACAACTTCCCATAGGCATTCCACACTCGGACGCCCACACGCCTCACACCTGAGAGGTCAGGTGCTGATGGCTGGCGGGTGCCGATAGATCTGGCCCTACTCTGGAACGGACCGGGGCCAGTTTCGGCACACATTCAGCTGCTGTGTCATTCATTCACTCTCTGGAACACACCTGGGACTTCCTCTCCATCATACCCTTCTAGAACGTAAAGCATACGAATCGAAAGCAGTCATTTCTCTCTCTCTCTCTCTCTCTCTCTCTCTCTCTCTCTCTCTGAGAGAGAGTAGCTGATTCTGAGAAAAGACAGAGATAAAAACACACACTGACACATCAGTTCAGGTGCCAGGTCAAGTTATCAAAAACAGATGGTAGGTTGAGCCTTTGACAGGTCATGCCAATATCACCACAAGTCAAGGAAATATCACAGGCATTCCCATACAGTCAAAACTGTTCTCTACTGTACGGATATGCTTTACTCAACAGCACTGTGTTTCAATAGATGCTGAGTCTGCAAGAAATGAAGAAGTACACAGTTTCACTTCATGAAACATAGACCTTAATAAGGAAGTTAATGTAATGGCTGATAAGAGGACGTTTGTACCTCAGGGACAACCCTGCATCTAGGTGAAACTAAGAATACCACAGATTTTATTTGATTGGCCAGGCCCAGCCCATGTGCTTTTAAATGCATTCATATCTGAGATAATTTGAATTGCTTTGATTAATTAGATGTTTGATCATAAGTAGATTGTTATGAACAAGTGAGAAAGAACAGCTTGCTTGTTTCTATTTACCCTTTCAGTTTTGTCTACTTTCTGATTTCAACCGGTTTGCTTATATATTAAGTAGTTAAACTACTGAACCCTGAGAGAATACCTGAAAGAGTGATTGGCACTGATAATGCCACCCACTGTATCTGATGTGTCTGAATGTAGAGGAAAGGTATTACATTTTGGGTGTTTTGTAGGAAGACTGCAAATCAGAAGTGTTTTACACAACTGGTCACCATTTCACTGTGTCACAACAGGGAGATATGGAAGAAACACTCAGATGTGAATTACACTGATGGAATAGCCAATAATCCACACGATGTTACAATGAAAATGTACAGTATCAGAAGTGCATTTGGCATGGCACTGACCACAGAGTGCTTTGGGGAGGAGGGCAGCATCCAGTTGGCCACAATCAAATGTATGCTCTGTACTACACCAGTGCTGCTAAAAGCTTACACTGAAGCTGTATTCCATAAATATCCTGGATTAATAAGTGTCTGCAATAAATCCATTTAAAAGACTAATACTGGCAGCCGAGCACGGGAGAAAGGTCTGATGGAAAAGGAGGCATTATCATGATTATCTATATATAATCAAATAATAACAGATTAATGTGTTTCAGATCTCGCTGGTGGCGAGGGCGTTTCAGCGAAGGCGATTAAGGGGGGGTTGCGAAAAAGAGGATGTCTGCTAGACTAACTCCACCACTAAAATGTTTAGTGTTGGATACTAGTGACTTGTACGAACTGCTTGATTTGTACATTTGAACAAAACCGCATGCTCACGCATTCTCATTGGGTGGGATGTGATATACACTCAAAGTCAAGAAACGTGGTGAACTGGGGTGCGCAATGACATGACAGACAGAACAGCGCGTGAAAAAAATGTTCTAATATTGGGGAAATATAGGCTACATTCGAAACAACACTTCTGGAATCACTGAAATATTAAACAGATAAATCCTTTGTACAGTAGGCTACAAATAGCAGTGGATAACTAGCGCTCCCCACCCTGTAAAAATCACAAATGAATAAGCCTATACAACTGATGTACGCAGGTTCCACAGCTTGGCATAATGATTGGCACTTAAGGTATTTTTCTCTGTATGAAATGATAATTGTAATGCCCAGGGAACTACACTTTGTCTTATCTAATATGACTTTCACCTTATCCTCTTTGAAGGAACACAAGAATACCCATGTGCGTACGCGCCCATTAAGGAATGGCAGACACACTGTTTCGTCTATGGTCACTATCGCTGAATTCTTCTGACAGCATAGCCTATGGATATGGAGATGGTTACGCACAAAGCAGTCGACCGAGGAGCGTAAACCCTGGCAGTGACCGTTACACTCTCTTCGCCTTTACGCAATCTACTGTAAGCTACTTGGTACAGATTTGAGCCTGTCTCACTACGTATTGATGGGCTGATCCGATCTCATTCACCAACCGTAATGTTCTATTCTGATTCATCTGATCATTAAATAGAGTTTAGTTGAGTTTAGGCAACGCAAATTTGTTGACAATTACTTAATTAAATGGAACTGAATGTTGCCCCGTCACAACAATTGTTTGCATCGTACCACCCCACGAGCTTTATAGAACTACCAGTCAGTCTGTGTAATTTTTCGAAATACGTCAGCGCGAAAATAAGGCTACACAAACTTGAAAGAGAATAGCATAGGTAACTGGAGAAATAACCTCACAGAAAAACCTTACGATACTGTCATATTGAGCATGAGCGAGGACTTACTTTTCCTGTATAACATTTTCTTTTATCGCTCCCAGCGTGGGGTGGCTGTTACTCTGTTGCAGTCTGCAGGTGGCCAGGTGTCTCTGGTGCTGGTCCTTCAAACAAGTATTTTCTTTGCAAAGATCGGTGACTTGCTGCTCAAGCTCCTCAATCCGAATCTTTTGCGTCTCTAACAACTCCTGTTGTGTTTCGATTATTTTATTCAGCTCTTTCAGGTATTCCGCCGCCTTGCTGGGGTTTTCGGTCGGATTTTCCATTTCGTGATATGACTGTTGCCCGTCCATGGGCTAATTCTTCCCGCTCAATTGCTTCTACGACCGGGTACCGTCAAATTCTAAGTCGGTACGCTTCCTTAGCTCCGCCATTGTTTTTGTTTAGTGGTGAATGAGCAAGTAAAGAAGTTGGCGTTTGTGAGCAGCAGCGCGCCGTCCAGAGGCTCTGCACCACAATAACTAACCTCCGTACACCACACCGTGGATGGGAAATCAAATTAACCCTTTCGTGGCACTCACTACATCACGCATGCTACATTTATATAGTACATTTATTTGTCATTCCACGATCACATTTCATTGCTACCGAAGGCTGATACGTATGCATCATAAATAATATAAAGAGTGTATTAGATTTTTACGATGTTGTTGGCCATCCCAGCTGACCAGCTCCAGTTCATTCAACAGGTATGCCCACCTGACCCATGACCCACCCCCTGACCAATTAGAACAGTCTGTCAAAACTAAGCGCTTTATGTAATGCAAACTGTCGTTTGGTTTATGGACTCTCTCTCTCTCTCACACACACACACGAGCGCGCGCGGGAAACAGATCTAGTCTCCATGGGAGTCATGATATTCAAGCACCATTCTCATTCTGTCTGGGATGTCTGAATACTAAGCATACTGTATGCACTGATAGCTACAATCACTTCACACTTGACAGCCTGCATGAAAGATGCTATGGTAGAACAAGGTAACGTGGCAGACATCTGAAAAAAGACACCAAGACATTTAAGCAACCAAATTAGTCTGACTTATATAAAATACAATCTTAGTTCTCCTCACACATTACTCAAAACAGGCATATGCACACAAACAAGTTTGCACGCGTGCATACATACATACAGACACATAACACAGATAAAGAGCATCTGTAAACTCTAATCTGTAAATAGTTCCAGAAAGAGTCATTTTAACTGTGGTTATGAAAGCAAATGATGGTGAAGTGCTGATGTGCTTCTAACTGAAACTGAACTCCCCCCTTCTCTTGTCCTCAGAGTGATCCAGTCACTGAATCTACACAGAGGAAGCATCTGTAGTCTATCATCCTAGTGCTGGAGAGGTCTGGAAAATGGTGACGTCTCAAATCACTCTCTCCTAATTGCACAAGACTATTAAATATTGTGCGCCACTTGAGACACAGGGAATGAATGTGCGTCTTGCCACAACAGATTTAATGAAATAATTTATTCCCATTCACAGATGTAATGATTTTTCACGTTCTGCCATGTAAATGAAACTCATTTGTATGAGAGTGAGAAGTCCCTGATGCATCTGTTTATCTCTCTCTCTCTCTCTCTCTCTCCCTCTCTCTATCTCTCTCTCTCTCTCTCTCTCTCTCTCTCTCTCTCTGTCTCCTTCATGCCCCTTAAAGAATAGTGTCCTCTGGTGGTGAAGTTTAGATATGGCAACTTGGGGCCATTAGAGGTCCACTGATTTAAATGTATCTGGATATCAAGGGGGAAAGCAAATCCGAATTGTTATTGTTGTTGCAGCAGCTGTTGTCATTTCCATATATTTGTAAGAGGGCATGATCTCTAGGGATGTTTGGACTTCATTGGCTCTCTGTGTGTGACATGGATAGCAGTTCCTGTACAGTTTTGCTATGTTAGTACGTCAAATGCACACACACTCACACACACAAACACACACACACACGCACACGCACACACACACACACACACACACACACACATAAAAATCACACATACATTGTCAAATAGACACACATAGGCCTACACACACACACACATATAAAAACACACATACGTTGTCAAATAGACACACATAGGCCTACACAGAGACACACACACACACACACACACACACATAAAAAACACACATACGTTGTCAAATAGACACACATAGGCCTACACAGACACACACACACACACACACACACATAAAAAAAACACTCATACTTTACATACATATGTGTGTCCACTCCACACATAGTCACACATGGGCCTACACACAGACACACACACACACACTCACACATACACTCATACATACACATACTGTACACACACACACACACACACACAAGCACCGGAGTTCTGTGTATGACATGACACCGGCAACCTGTCCTCGTGCGCTGCGCTGCACCTCTCCTCCTGGAGATAGGCATCTCTGGGCCCTAATGAGGGAGAGGAGCCCAGAGATAATGTGCATAATTCGCCTCAGCCTCTGTGATCGTACAGATGGAGGGATCTTCAAAGCCAAGCCAAGATGACAGAAACGGTGTCCGAGGTGCAGCAGCGGCGGCCCAAGAGAGAGAACTCTCTCTGTTCGGGTGACTATTTTTAAACTCCTCACTTTCACTGAGTCCTTCTAACTTTTACCTTGTGAGAGGGACAAAGTGAGAAAATAGAGAGAGATGCTGGTGGAGAGATCGAAATAAATGAAAAGAGAGAGAGACTTTTTAAATGTTTTGTTGCTCTAGGTAGACACTAGACAGTATGTTCACCCATAAGCTACATCCTGCTAGGAAAAGTGAACCATGTTCACCACCCAGGAATGCCAGCCATGATTAAACCATGTGTGCTGCATGGTGAAATTGTTGTATGAAATATGCATTCAATTGTTGTATGAACGTGTGTTCAGTGTGTAAATAAGGCTAGAGCACATGATTGCACAGGAGCTTTCATGCTCTCTGTCTGTCTGACCTCCGCTTGGTGAGGGAGAAAAGTTGGTTGGCTTACAAAGGTCTCCCAAATTATCAAAGAATGAAGGTTCCATTTAGGTGCCATTCTCTGGTGCAAGTTCAGAGATAGCAGGGGAGAAGTACAAGCTCATCACAAAGGGTGTTGCCCAAATGGGTGAGAGAGGACTCGGGTTAGTGTGGAACTGATCGCACCCCCAGATCACCATAAACTGCCTTGGGAAAGCTGCATATCATTCTCTCCCTGTTGGGTGTCAGAGCATCTTTGGAAACAGGTGTTGAATGAGATTCCTCCAGCAGTCCTGAAATGAGTTCACACCAAAGTAATGCAGCAGTGTTGGGTCATGGCGAGAATAACATTGGGTGATTTTGAAGGGGATTTCAACAAAAAAAAAACACTCGTGTGCTGTATGTGGAAGACGTGTGTCATAGGTTTTATATCACACACATAAGTTCCATACAAGAGGTGGGAAAGAGAGATAGAAATGCACTGATTGAATGATTTGAATGGATGCTATATAGTGAGAAATAAGACACTTGGCCCAAGGACAAGAGAAGAGAATATTAGATATCATGCAACAGATTGTATTGTGTGTGTGTGTGTGTGTGTGTGTGTGTGTGTGTGTGTTTGTGTGTGTGCGTGCGTGCGTGTGCATGTGTGTGTGTGCGTGTGTGTGTGCGTATGTGTGTGCGTGCGTGTGTGTGTGTGTGGGGTTGTGAGAGTGTGCCTACATGTGTGTGTGAGCGTGTGTCCATCTGTGTCCTGACAAAGCACTGTTCTCTCGATAGCTGCAATCATCTCCCCCATCTCCGCTGCTGTACATTCCAGTATCACAGTCATTTTTTAGACCCGCAGCTTATCTCGCTCTCCGGTCTGCTCCCGTTCAACAATGTCAACACAGCCTCGCCATAGCAGCCTGTCCATTCACGCCATTAGTTAGAGCCTGCTGGACAACCATGCTCGGCCCCAAAAGGACCTATCCGTCAATCTTGCTGTCTGCCAGCTCTTTACTAGTCCCTGTCCCCCTCTTCTGTCTCTCATTGTCAAGTCTCCTTTTGTCCCCACAAAATCGCTGTTTCCATCGAACAGTCCTTTATTGCCACTTCACCGGTGTCCTTCCCTGAGCAAAATCACCTATTAGCTCCACTGTGACTCACATAAATGTCACTTGTAATGCAAACATTAGCCACCGTGAATTTCAATACAGTGGTGTTATAATTCAATATAAGTCATGGTGAAATATGTTAACAGAGTGATAGAAAGCTAGAATCCGTGAGGTGAAATCCTGTTGCGATGTCTTTCTCCTCCGTCATTTACTGTAGATTAATTTCCTGTTGTGTCTCTGGTCAAATGGACATGGAAATGTCTGACTGTAAAATTAGACTCACTTTAAGAGAAATCAAGAAACATTATGACAGAATGGTCTAACCTATGTTCCAGTGAGCAGAATGTTTCCTCCTTATGTTGTTTTGGTTTTTTAGCTCCTTCTCCTGAGAACAAGGGAATATTTATCACATTAATTATTGATCAGGAATATGGCTTGGTAAATATATACCTACCATTGAGACTTGGCATATCCGTGTAACTGGCATTATCATGACAAGAAATTACAGCCATAATGGTAGGAAATTTGCATTATTCTCCAGTGTGTGAGTTTATTGATTCTTTAGGGTGCTGCATGGATGCCTTTCTCTGAAGCACAATGGTTGCGCAAGGGCTGCACGAATGCCCTGCATATTGATATGGAGAGGGGAGAAAGGGTGATGCATTCAGTGCTTCTTTTGGCGCGGCTGGCAAAGCATTTCACCATTTCCTGGCCAGGGGAAGAGAATGTTACTCTGTCAGTCATGTTAACGTGTGTGTGTGTGTGTGTGTGTGTGTGTGTGTGTGTGTGGCTCTTCACACTCTGGCCTTCTTGCCCCTTCATTTCTCTCTCATTCTATGCCAGGATGAGTGTGTGTGTGTGTGTGTGTGTGTGTGTGTGTGTGTGTGTGTGTGTGTGTTAGTGTATCAGTGTGTGTGTGTGTGTGTGTGTGTGTGTGTGTGTGTGTGTGTGTGCTAGTGTGTGTTTGCACAGGCAGTGCATGTGGGTGCATTTGTGTTTACATGTATTTGACACTCAACTCCTTCTTGTTTCTCATCCATAGCGGTTTCCTCTGGAATGGCAGTGAGCAATACTGAGGCAAAAAGCTCATCTCATCTCTCTCTCTCTCTCTCTCTCTCTCTCTCTCTGTCCTTCTCTCTCTCCTCTCCATCCCTCGTTCCTCACTCCCAATGGCAGGCAGGCTGTCTGGTGGCTTGCAGCCTGATAGAATGCAAGCCAGCAGCATTAGTGCAGCAATCCCCACCATATGGCCCCAGTGTCGGGCCTGTCATCAGAAGATTAAGACAAGTGTCAGAAAGCCCCCAGTGCCCAAGGTACAGCCACTGCCAGCTTCCCCACCACACCAGGCCAGCCACATCAGCTGCCGTTTCTATGTGTGTGTATGTGTGTGTGTGTGTGTGTGTGTGCGTGATGTGTGTGATGTGTGTAAATGGGTGTGTTGACAGCCAGATGACGAACTGAAGCAGGATTCACATTGCTCGTGAAAAACAGCAGCGCTGCGCTATGAATCACATTATTTTCTATGGCTTGCGGGTGCAAGACCTGGTCTGCCGCTGCGCTTTAAGCGTCATTTTGCTGCTTTGCCGCCCTCGTGCATGCGCTGTAAAAGGTATTTTGCACCGAGCCCGGCAGAACACCATCAGATGGCGTGAACCATTCTGCTGCTTAGGGAAGTGTACCTTGAAAATATGGATAAACACACATATAAACTCATATGAGCAGGCATGGGCACACACATACACAGTCTCTCACCCATCCAGCACCACACCCCAACACACACTGACACACACACACACACACACACACACACACACAGTCACTAGTCATGACGAGCAGCTGTCTTTGAAGACTGATAAGATGTGGGAAGGAAGCACATTTTAACTCTGTTTGAGTTGGAACTGAGAATTTATTTTCTTTCTGTTTCCTTCTCTTGTACCTGCTCTCAACAAAGGCACAAATCTCTGGGGTTTGCACTCTTCTCCTCTCAGCAGACTTAATTGAATTCTCAGTCATCACTGTTAATTTGCCAGACAAAACATCAACACAGAAAGAAGTTGGTGTAACAGTCTCTGTGGGGGGAAGGGTGCCCTGCCATTGCTAGTGTATGTGTGAGCATTCTTTGTGTGTGTGTGTGTGTGTGTGTGTGTGTGTGTGTGTGTGTGTGTGTGTGTGTGTACGCACGCGTGTGCATCTGTTTGGGTGTGTGCATCAGTGTGTGTGTGTGCCTGTGTGTGTCCCCATGTGTGTGTGTGTGTGTGTGTGTGTGTGTGTGTATGGCAGTGCGTGTAAATATGTCTATTTGTCTTGCCATGCTGACAAGAAACAAATAGTATCAAGAGTCAACTGTACAAAATGGTGATTGAATCCAGTTGGAGCTTTCATGCCTCTGTTTACAGGAGTCACCAGCCTGCTCATCGGGCTCAATCACGCTCCCATCAAACATTCATGGAGCTCTGCTGTGCAGCGCAGACACACCGGTATGCACAGGCAACACATGCAGCCAAGCCCATTTACAGAGATTTGAGCCGGTACACTTACATGACGCAATTTTACTGACTCAGTGACCCTTATTCCATTCAGTTCCATTTATATTCAATCTCTTACTCAAATCAGTCAAGTCAGATCACATGAAAGAACTGTAGGAAGCTTGACATAACTGAACTTGGAAAAAGTCACAGTGAAATGTGTGGATCTCAACAGATCACTATGCTGGTGTCACTGTGTGTTGGTAAATTTATGCATCACTGGTGTTTTACATTTCCTTGGAAAAAGAGGAGAGAGCTTTCTGGTTTAAGACGGAAGTCTGGCTCAGAAGCTATATTCAATCCCAGAATGGGAACACATCCCCCTACATTACACCTGATCCACTGTAAGAGATGCAGGGTTGTTTTTAAGGTCTCTCTCTTTCCCTTTCTTCTATTTTGTATTTACATATCCATGCATAGATCATACCATTCTCTCAATCTCAAACTCAGTATTATAGGGTAAAATGGCACCTTTAAAGGCTTGTCCCCTCTTTCTGTCTGCCTTGGAGATGAACCTGGTTCTTAGCCTAGTTCCTTTCCTTTCCTGTCACATCCTGCATGGGCCACTGAGCTCTGTGCTGTGCTGTGCTGTACTGTGTGTTTCATGAGTCTGTCCGGAAACACAATCTCAGAGTGAGAGGTTGTAATGTTCCACACTGGTCCGACTAAATGTGCGGAGTGCAGATGCACTCCCCTCAGCACCCCCATATCTGGAGTGAGAAAGTGGAGCAATGTGGCCCGGACCCGGCTCAGATGTGGCGGAGAGTCGGTTGGCTACCTCCGGCCGGCAGCACTTACCAGTGGGAGACAGGATGCGTGCCTCCTAAGCATTAGGGTAAATGAGCTGGCTTCAGACTCTGCCTCTCCAGGTGCACTCTGGTCTGCTGTGGTGCCGTGACGGGGGGGAGCTGACAAAGGTGTTGTTTCCATTTCTTCCTTTTATACAACAACAAAGGAATATATCAATAGCCATCACAACACAAATTAACAATTATCTCATTCAAACGAGTAAGTTTGCTTTTTTTCTCACCAGGAAGACATCTATGCAGTCAGATATGGCCTAATATAGCCACCAGAGCATGAGACTTGAGGCTTATTTCGGGAAGCAGTGATTTTGCATAAGTGCAGCTGGCGTAGGTCACTGAGAGCAGCTGAGTTGATTGCTTTATCATCCTTTCAGTCCCCCATGATCCTTTGCTCCACTGTGATGTATACACAATGTGCAATGTCCCCTCATTAGAGTAAAAACTAGGGCACAGTGCTCTGACAGAGACCATGGTGTTTATCTGTACACAGTATGTCTTTATCCCCATGAAATCTCAACTGGAAGATTAAAGCAGTAAAGGCTATTTCAAGGTGAAAAGGATAATCATGGAAGGGCTCATTTTTCTTTTTTAATACAGGTTAAGTTCAGGTGGGTCCACATGAATGCTCTTAATTAAACCCATATATCATTCGTAGGATCATGCCCAAATGTCCCTAAACAGAAACAATTGCACCTTGTGTACTGTGAAGCTTTCACATAGTCAACTACAGAGCATTGTGGAATTGTAAGTGTGTTCTTTGATAGGGAAATAACCTCATAAATTAATTGATGAATAGAGTCCATGAAAGTGTAAGATAGCCAAGAATGCAATGCATTGTCAGTATGAATTGTAAATGTTAGATTTTTAAATATCTTGGCAACCATGCTATTCCCTGACTTCCAACATTACATCTGCTGGTAGGAGATTTTTTCTTTCTTAAACACAAATTGATTTCCTAAACAGAGCTTCTTTTGTTAACACAGACAAATAAAATATACCTACAAAATATGATGACTTTAGAGGCATAAACCTTCAAGACAACAAACAGACAACAAAGACACCAATTTTTATAAAAGAGCAGGGTGCGCCTCAAAATCTCTATTTGGATGCAAGGTAGCAGAGTGACAATGGCCGCTATTTTGACAATCTAAGCTTGTCTGAAGCGTATGGTTTAAAGGAATATTCCTCCATTTGGGGAATTACGCTCATTTTCCACCCCCCTTCGAGTTAAACAATTGATTTTTACCTTTCTCCAGTTCATCTAGCCGTTCTCTGAGTCTGGCTATACTACTTTTAGCTTCAGCCTAGCACATTAAGGGTGTGTCCACTCCACTTTTGCTAGTTTCACAGCGGAATAAGTGACCAGACCCCAGGTGCATGGTCCAAAAGGACTGTTCTTACATTTCTTAATTAGAAATGGGTGTGTTTTGGGCATAACATCCATTAACCATTGAGAGTCCCATCTCCCATTCCTTTAAAGAGCCAGTAGTGCATGTTACATGGCGCGATGCTAGCATAAGGACGAGTAAACACATCTCAGCAGAGCGAAGTTGCCTGCACGAGCGGCCGTCTAAGCAGCAGCAGGATTCCACTAAAGTTTGCTTTGCTAAAGTAGACCTTTCATGTGTGTGTGTATGTATGAGAGAGAGAGAGAGAGAGAGAGTGTACCGGTATACACGTCTGTCTAGTAATTGATGTCACAGGCAACAATAAAACAATGTCTAACACTGACTGACAATCCCAACACTTACCCCAATATTCTAAAACTGATAGTTCCGGTCCTTGATTGTGATTGGCTGAATCGCGTTCGATGCCACTGTAAAATCCAGCACAAACATCTCGGGGCTTTTTGCTTAAATATTTGACTGAAAAATCCTAAGGACATTCACCTAAGTACACCAGCACAGACTTTGCATTGACTTGCATAGACTTTGCACTCACTCACTGCTAATGTCTCGTCACTTGTTAGACTTCTGACAGTGCACTCTCAAAATAGCTTTTGTTCAGTGGCGTTATCATTCTCAGTGGTGTTAAAATAGCAATTTAGCAATTGGATATGTAATGCTGCCCTGATTAAAAAAACAATGCAACTGATCTCAGCAGGTATTCTGTCTATAATGGAGTGGAATGGAAATTTCTAAGTGACCCCAAACTTTTGACCGGTAGTGTATGTCTGCCAGATCAGGGCCTCATATGGACCAGACCATGGTCAGATCCCCTCCAGGCTCATCTGCTACATATTCGCAATGTGCTGTAAACTGCCCATCTTTCCACCTCTTGGGAAATATACAGTCCCTCCACAGAGGCCATACATCAATGATGTCGCCCCTCTGACAGCGAGTGTGTAAGTGGTCTGACCCCCCAGCATAAATAACGGGCAAAGCAGGCAGGTGTAGGTAGGAACAGCCCCGGGCTTTACAGTATACAGTATCCACTCCAGAAAGCTACTGTGTATGCCGGATGGGGTGTATCATTTTAGACTTTGAGCTGACACTGGCTTTGGAGAAGCGGACTGTTTCCCCCTATCTGTCATCTGTGTGCTGTACTGGCTTGATTTTTTATCATATAGCTTTAGGTATCAGGTTTGGAACAAACCGACATGCAGTGTCACTGCAGCCTTTACTGCACACACTGAATGTCCATCCCTGTTCAACAAAAGAAAATGCACAAGCCTTGCATCTTCACAATAACTTGTACTGTATACCAGCATAGTCCAAGGTTACATACTGTGACTGGTTTTAAATTAGCATATCATAATATATGTATATGTAAAATGAAGAAACACATATTTTATTTTCCAATGCCTCAACGGGTACAGTTTGCCTATCTAATAAATGCATATATCCTACCTTCCCTCTGTGAAGAATTGCATGGGATGAAATAAACAGCACTAAATAAATGTAAATGTTGTACATTCAAAGTGTTTCTTTGAAGTACTGAATCAGTAAAAAAAACACATATTCTCATTTTCATATACTTTTATACATATTTCTGTTTTTCTTCATCATTCCATCCATCATTAAGATAATAGTCCCATTTTTGTCTTGCTGTGCTAATCTAAGATTTCCTCCAAAAAAGCCATTTTGATTCCTTCAAAGTGAGTACTCTCTTTCTCTCTTACTTAATTTGATAGATAAAGATTTTCTTCTCAGTGGCATCAGTTGGTGGTGCAGGCTGATCTAATTGGCATATTCCATTCCCAGCGTCGACACCTGACAATCCAGCTGTCTAACACTCACACTCAAATGAGTTGTGCTCCTCAAGGGACGTGTGGAATTGTTCAGAAGCAAAAACTACAGAGAAAAACAGCAACAACTCAACAACAACAACGACAACAACAACAACCTGAATCTAGCTTGCCATCCTGACCTTAGTCCAGCAGTCTATCAACACCAGAATTAGACGCTCGCTGAACCTCCTCACTATCCCTGCCTCACCTTGTTCCCTGCTCTGCCAGTCTCAGCTGCTGCTGTTGCTGCTGCATGTTGTTTCCATCATTACCCAGACAGATGAATGTTTGACAGTGTGTGGCCGAGCCTGGGACAAGGGCAGGCCAATTACCGCCCAGCTCCCAGAGTCAGAAGCTTCAACCTTGTAATTCCAGGCTGTTGCTGCTGCTGCTATTGCTGTTGTTGTTGATTTTTTTGGTTGTTGTTTGTCTCACAACCTTAATTGTTTTGCTGACTTCCTCCCATTAACCTCCGAGATGTATGAGTCATCTTTCAAAGAGTGTAACTGCCCCTGTGCCAAGGAGTTGTTTTGCACATGTTTATGAATGGTGGTGAACTGCCACTTTTTGCTTTATTTGTCCATCATCTTTTTCTTTGTGCGTTTTTGTCTTTTAAATTTCAACAAATAGTGTCAGAGAGCTACAAAGTTGCCCTGGGAGTGTACATAACCTCTTTTCAAAGTCAAGACTGTGACTGACACCACACTATGCCGGGACAGCCCACTGGACGGCATGCCCAAGCCCAGACAGAGCAATTAGTGGCCAAGGAGACGTAAAAAAAAGACAAGACAAGGGGGCTGGGAGATTTCAGTGTCTTGAATGTGGTCAAAATTAGGCCCCGTCTCTTGGATGGAAACAGACAGCCTTGTGTGATGGCCTGAACTCAGCTGTGCACAGCAATCATTTCAGTCCAGACACATTCATCAGCTGACCTGAGAGTGTAGAGTCTTGACAGATTCACCGCTAATGCTCGGCCCCTCTTGAGACCCACACTTATAGTGGGAAGGCTTTGATTGCTGTGGCTTGGATGGGAAACCAATCCATTGCATCCGAGTATCACAAAATTATGGTTGTGGCTGCAATTGTGTTGCTCTTCTGTAGAATCCACAACATTTCACTGTCATTTAATCTAACAAGCAAAAGGGGATTGTTATGTGACTTGAGCTGTGGCTATTGAATAACCAGATTGTTATTATGAGTAAACGATTTATTAAAGTATCATTTGTTTTCTTTATTAGAATTGAATTACGCCTCATTAGTCTCATTAGTCTCTACTTAAAGGTGCTATAAGTGATGCAGGGTAACGTCACTTCTGTTGACGTTCAAAAAAACAGAGAGCTAGCTCACTACTCCCTCCTCCTCCCGTGCAATTGAAACTCTCCCAAACGTGCATCTCGTCGCTGATTTGCTGGAACAGTTTGTTATGTTTTTATGGGCACGGTTGGCCCAAGTTGTTTTGTGGCCGTTTTTGTGTCCGTTGGTGAGGTGATGTTAGCTGTACTGTATGTGACAAAAAATGTTTTAGCTTAGAAACCACATTACACCGCTTATAGCACCTATAAAGCTGCAGTTGGCAAGTCTGACAGATTTAGGGGACTTAGCCAAAATTTTGAATGTTTACAACTCTCATACCCCCCCACTACTACCAAGCACCCTCTCATCGAGTTCATGCTCGTCAGTGTGCACCAGACTGCACCAGACTGTGATTGACAGTCAGAACTCACACAGCCCTGCTCTGATTGGAGCAGAAGAACCGGGAGCTGTGGATTTTTGCAAAACAAATAACAGGCTCTAGGTGGAGGTAGAAGTGCGGGTTTTTTTTTCTAAAACCGTCTGATTTATGTTGTTCTGTTGGAGGATAGTGTTGGTTTCAGTGAATATGATCAAAAATATCTTGCCAACTGCAGCTTTAATAGCTACACCTTAATAATAATAGTAACAGTTGGTTATAATGCTCTTTGCCAGCAGCATCTGAGCATGTGTTGTCCTCAGCTCATAACTAAAGTCATGCATGAAATAATGACATATGACATGTATGGCACAACACTATTTCATCAAGTGCATCGGGAATCATTGATCATTGTATATTGAGTTTAGTTTGAGTACTTGTCTCAGCTATATCATCATAGGAATCAGTCACCTGTCACATGACCAAGGCTAAAGATAAGGAAGTCGATCTGTGAACCAATATTTCTTTCGGATATTTCTCACTAAAGGGGAGGCATATCATAGCAGGCAAACACAACACTGAATACAGTGGTTGCATATAAACACCATCTCAACACATTTAGAACCTCCCCCAAACACACACACACAAACGTAGTCCATACAGCAAAGCTCTGACACATAAACACACACACACACACACACACACTTAAGGTCTGTGTGGGTAAAATTGGCCACCCATCATTCAGGGCACAAAGCATCCACAGGGCTCTTTTAGGCTCATCAGAGGTTGGCCCACAACCAGTTATTCCCTGAAGTGAGATCCAATTGCCGACAACTGAGCTGAGTTGATCCCTTCACACTAAACCCGGGGCTTATCACCAAGCCCATTCTGATCGCGCCTCACACCAGCCCAAGCAGCACCAAACACGGAGGCCTGAAGGAACACTTCCTGCTCCGTGCATTGACTAGTGCCTGGCAGTGTGAGAGAGAGCGAGAGGGAGCGAGAGAGAGAGAGAGAGAGAGAGAGGGAGAGACTGCCACGGTGAGATCAGAGTTGTTTTCTGGTGTCGCTAGGTCCTCGAAAGCTCAAGTCGAGTCCTCAAAGCAAGTCTAATTAATCCCATTGTCAGGCAGTGTCTTGGCAGAGCCTTGTCAGGCTTCTCCAGAGGGGTGGGGATGGGGGCTGATGGGATGGTGGCTTGTTAAGATAAGCCACTGATAAGGGAGCTGGTCACATGACACATTGTGAAGAGAGAGGCTTGAAGCTTTAAAACACACACACACACACACACACACACACACACACACACACACACACACACACATATAAGACACCCATACATACCTTTGAACACAGACATGCACACACACACACACACACATGAATATACACATATACACAGACCTTCCACACCTCCACCCTCCAGCACACTTCCTTTCCCAAACTCGTAGGTTGTATTTAGCTGTGATGTTCAGCCTTGTCTGTGGAGTGCTCCGGCTGCTTCTCCCTGCTTGACAGTGCAGTCACTGCAGTTTAAGGCTGATTGGCGACCCCAGGAGAGCGGAGAGAGAAGGAGACTTGGGTCGGCTGCCAATAGGCCTGACTGCCGGTCATCAGAGCACGGGCCCAGACGCTGTCAGTATTCCTGTTTCAATACTGACTTTTGGGTTCTTTTTTCATAGGCTTTTTTTCTCTCCTTCTCTTTCTTCCGGGACCTGTGTTATCTAGCTAGCAATCAGGAAGGAGGCGCTCAAGATCTTTATTCCTATCGGATCACTCGGTTTGAAGGATGTGTGAGGAGACGTATCAGTGGCATGGAGGCAAATTAATTAGGACATCATCGGAGACAAGCAGGCAGAGGTGAATTGTCCAGGGGAGGACAAGAGTGACGTGTGAATATCCACAGCAAAATCCCAACCCCTCCCCCCAATACAAGTGTTCTCTTTCCCTCACTGACAGGCAGGGGCTTACAGTATTTACTCGTCAAAGCGATCCGCATTCAGGGCCGTTGTCAGCTGGCGAGTGTTGATACTCCGAGGGCCAAGGGTAAATTTATGTAGAGGCTAGCATTAAGAATTCATGAAAAGCTCATTGCTAAAACCGAGACAACAGACAAGAAAAAAAAAAAACACATGTAAATAACAGAGCTTGGGGCTTGGAGTTGCTGTTGAGAAGAGGCCTCAGATAGGGCTGTGGGGGAGAGAGAAGTTGCTTGGCATTCAGTGGACGTCCACCTCCAAACACTCGGGTGTTATACACTTAATGCAGAAGGAGACCTCACGGTTGTGCGTCTGAGATTCAAACATTTAGTGTGTTTTCATTTCTAACAGGGCCCATGAGATAAACAGCTACGCTGATTTGCACAACACATTACGGACATAGAAAACTTTGGGAGAGATCCCTGTCTTAGTCCACAAGGATGTCCTAAACAAACCCAGGTGGCTAGAGATACCAGTGTGATATTGCAGTGGTACAAATAGATTCATTTCACAAGACAGAACAGAAAGTGAAGTATAAGTAAGTATATAAGTAATATATACTTATATTTACTTATACTTCACTTTCTGTTGATCCTGTGAGGGAAACTTGGTCTCTGCATTTATCCCAATCCGTGAATTAGTGAAACACACTCAGCACACAATGAACACACAGTGAGGTGCATTGTTACTTGTGGCTAAAGAGTTGATGTATTGATGACATGTCAGGATTGTCCGACTCAGAAATGTCAATGTAATCTCATTCAAGATTAATCATTCGACAGATCTCTAAAGGTCTGATGTGATGTAATGAATAGGGCATCCTTATGCATTGATCATGTCAGGTGACATTTGGGCACCTACTAGTTGAAAATGATCATAGCTACTTAATATAACATCTGATTTCTTTGAATACTACACTCAAGAGTTCTTCACACATTATTTCATAAAATTATTCAGAGCACAAGGGAAAAAAACTGGCTGTATATAGAGGCCAACTAAATAAGCTTCACAAGGCTCGCCTTGATTTGCGCATCCCTACCCAATAGAGATAAATGCATGGCCACAATTAATTTATTATTGAAGAGGAACAGCGCAGGAGTCCTTGTGCATTTGCAAATAGGATGGGCTGCTTTAATGGGGTCGAAGTGAGCTTCGGCAGAGCTCCCCATGAGGACAAAGGAAATCACACACATCTGCACATGGAGGGAAAACTCTCAGACCTCATCTTAATTAAAGGCAAGTCTATTGCCTTGGATTTGGAACACTCAAATCCACACACACACACAGAAAGAAACCCAACCCAATTGCTCATTCATTACAAATTGTGTTGGTTGGCAACTTTAAGTGAATACATGTATGTCTAGTCCGCAGCCAAATGTATCACAGTTGTTAATAATATCTCTTGTTTCTGTGTTTTGGAGAACTTCCGCGATCAGTTTCACTTAATTTGTACTACACAATTACCACAAATACCATACCCACTGATTTACCATAGTTTGTGGGTTTTGTGCGTTTGTTGGGTCATAAGGGAATGTTAGAAAGCACAGCTGTTTAAGTCTATACTGTGGTACAGTTCAGAATAAAATGCTACAGTTGCTCTCTAAGGCAACAGAGAAATAACAACCATTCATATTAATAATAAATGCATCCTACCCACCAATAATTACCTATAGCCAGGCTTGCAGGGTTGAAAAGGTGAGTGAGGATAAAACTCTGTGAGTAGACACCCCCTGATGGCTGAGCCTCACCACACCTCTGAATGAAGTGTTTCAGTGAGTCTCTTGGGCCACAGAGGTGGTCGAGGCCAACTAAATAAGCTTCACAAGGCTCGCCTTGATTTGCGCATCCCTACCCAATAGAGATAAATGCAGGGCCACAATTAATTTATTATTGAAGAGGAACAGTGCAGGAGTCCTTGTGCATTTGCAAAAAGGATGGGCTGCTTTAATGGGGTCGAAGTGAGCTTCGGCGGAGCGCCCCATCAGGACAAGGGAAATCACACACATCTGCACATGGAGGGAAAACTCTCAGACCTCATCTTAATTAAAGGCAAGTCTATTGCCTTGGACTTGGAACACTTAGAGAAAGAAACACCATCACTGGTTTGCTTTGATTGACACACAGGTCATATTCATTAATCCCTTTGGAACACACTGAGACACACCATAAATGATGATGCTGCGCTGAGTTTGTTTTCATGCTGACTTGGATGGATTCAATGAATCAGGTAGGTCAGCTGTGAATCTGTAATATTCTAGGTCTGCTTCTAGCACAGTCCCGAGATTAACACCCTCATCTTATAAAAAGAGGGGACATTTACAAACAGACCAGAACCAGAAATGGAAAGCATCGGGGCCAATCTTCCAGACTGATGTCAGAACTGTTTGACAACCTTATTGTACCAGCTCAGGGTGTGTTTCAGAAGCAGAAGCATGTCCTGCCTTCACACACACACACACACACACACACACACACTGTACACTCCTTCAACTAAACTCTCCAGACTGTGTCCGACCCCTGGACTGGGTCTGGTCCCGATCTGCCCCGGGCATACGTTCGGCTGAAAACTGGGTCAGCCCGTGCTCCTCCTCAGATGAGCTGCCAGCTGCCTGAAAACAAAGCGATAGAATCAATTTGGCTTGGAGATGTACTGCATCATGGGCTCCAGTCTGAGTGATGGGGCAGAAGGTGAAGTGGGGTAGAGGGCACAGAGGCAGCTTCAGTGATGCCTCTGTGCTTCACGCTCACGCCCATTAATTCGGTTCACCCATGTGGAGAGAATTCACTGTCAAACATCACTGCTAAGAAGGGCTTCTTTTTAATGACTTTACTTTTCTCCCTTTACTTTTAAACCAAAGTTACAGTTTGCTCTTGTTAGATTGATTGGGAACTTTTTAAATGTTTCTTTGATGAACAAGTGTGGGATGTGGTAATATTAACAATAAAAATATCAAAAGCAAACTAGTCAAATGGGATGTGCTTTCTTTTAATCTACATGTTCCCATACTTTGTCCAAACTCTTCATGATAAAGTTGACACGCGATAATTATTGAAAGTGAGTCTTTCAAACAGCTCACACTCAACCCCTGAGGTAAACAGAAAACTGTTAGAATGTCATCATCTGAACAACTTCAGACCTACAGGAAATGAGGGGAAATTAGTCCAACAATTAGTGATCTGTTTCCTCTTTGTGTACTGTAATGGAATGCAAATCATCTTGCTACTAGGCATAAATAAATCCATAAAGAGAAGAAAGAACCTAAACCCAAATGGTGCTAAAACAAAAGTCACAACCCTCTCTCCAGCCTGCTACCCCTCACCCCCACCATAAACACACACACACACACACACACACACACACACACACACACACACGCACACGCACAATCACACCTTCCCGAGGGCCTGGTTGCATTAATCCTTGTGCGGGTGCAGACATGGAAAAGAATGAGAATGAGCCGCCATGACTCACCATACTCCAGTGTCATCCCCCATCATTCACTTCAACAAAAAAAACATTATTGTCTTATTCTCCCCATGAATGAAGATTTCATTCATCCACAACCCAATTGCTCATTCATTACAAATTGTGTTGGTTGGCAACTTTAAGTGAATACATGTATGTCTAGTCCGCAGCCAAATGTATCACAGTTGTTAATAATATCTCTTGTTTATGTGTTTTGGGGAACTTCCGCGATCAGTTTCACTTAATTTGTACTACACAATTACCACAAATACCATACCCACTGATTTACCATAGTTTGTGGGTTTTGTGCGTTTGTTGGGTCATAAGTGAATGTTAGAAAGCACAGCTGTTTAAGTCTATACTGTGGTACAGTTCAGAATAAAATGCTACAGTTGCTCTCTAGGGCAACAGAGAAATAACAACCATTCATATTACAGTTTTTCTCAGTCGCTTTGGTGCTTTTCTCACATCACAATTAACATTTGCGCAGAAGTTAGTGCAATTCTCAAAACAATTAGTGCAAACTGCAAAACCTAGTGGATGACCTGCAAAAGCACGTCACTTGCTCAAAATGGATAGTGCGTTCCTCAAAAGCAGGTATTCATGTCAATGAAACTGTCAGTGTCATCAAAATGAGAAGTCTTGACACCATCGTTTATGAACAAGATAGTCAAATGGCTTTGTCATGTTTTCATTATGACAGTTCTCTCAGTGTTTTCCAATGCAAAAAAAGGTCAGAACTCGGTGACACTACCTGAACATGCTCAAGACAGCACTATACAGTACTTGTACAGCCATTTGAAAACTACAGTAAAGTTACACATTGCTGTAGTTAGGTGAGTAAGTGAGTACAAGACACTGAATGCATACATTTTTACTGTATGCTCTTTGCAATTCTACAGCACTGTGACAGAATTTGATAACTAGTTCAACAATTCTGTATGTAATGACTCAAGCAATGAAATGAAGACTATTAGTTTTATTGGGAACGACTATTCAGCATTCATAAGTATAGTTAATTTTGACTGACATGACATAAGCAAATGATAATGTTAAAAAACAGCAGAGAATTGTATGAAAGCAACTGATACATGTCCAAAAGTATTTGCAATTTGTTCAGAGGAAGGAGAAATTGCTACTATGATGTGCACAAATGACTAAATGTTGTGGAGGTTGAACTAATAGTTATGAGAATTTTCATTCTGATCTGAAAAAAGCACCAAAGCGACTGAGAAAAACTGTAATAATAAATGCATCCTACCCACCAATAATTACCTATAGCCAGGCTTGCAGGGTTGAAAAGGTGAGTGAGGATACAACTCTGTGAGTAGACACCCCCTGATGGCTGAGCCTCACCACACCTCTGAATGAAGTGTTTCAGTGAGTCTCTTGGGCCACAGAGGTGGTCGTGTCCTTCCGCTTTACAATTTTCATTAATGCCCTCCGTATGGACCAAGAGCCATGTACTCCAGGCCCCCAAATTGAATTTTGGGCATTTGAGAGTTCCACTTGAATGGTCAGATGACTTGGAGCGTGTCCAGTCTCTCTGGCCGCACTGGCCAGTGGCTCACACATCCTGTGTTTCTCTTTGTACCTCTCCATCGAAGGTTGCGTATATAGTGGCTGCAAGCCAGAGATAGATAGATAGATAGATAGATAGATATAGATAGATAGAGATATAGATAGATAGAGATAGAGATAGAGATAGATAGATAGATAGATAGATAGATAGATAGATACTTTATTGATCCCCATGGGGAAATTCAAGGAGAGAGAGAGAGCGAGAGAGAGAGAGATAAAGAGTTGGTAAAGCATACAAGTGACAACACAGCTTCAAAAAGAAAAAAGATTTATAAATATATTCTGTATATCATCACCCTGTTTTTCTTTTTCATCTTACACCTGGCAAGCTATGACAAAATGAAGGCTTTTTCACCTCTGGTGTGTTGGCAGCAATTAGGCGCAAGTGTGTTTGAATGTGATGAAGCTTGGCTGTTTATTCTCGGTGTTAAATACGTGAGAGCCATTTATCTGCCGTTCAGCAGGATGCCTGCACCCCCTGGGGAACAGAGTAGACGACACAGTGGATGAGGAATAGTAGCATCAGTTTGGGTATAAGCTTGGTCAACCACTTTCTGTGTTTGACTATTTAAGCTTGGTCAACCACTTTCTGTATGTTTCACTATTTAAGCTTGGTCAACCACTTTCTGTGTGTTTCACTATCAGTAGCGCAAATAATCTCAACTTTAGGTTGACTAACATAGAAGGTAAAGAACAAGTCACGCTACGGATGTGTCCAGGACTGGGCTATAAAAGACAAACATGTTTGTCGATAATTTGTCCCAAATCAAACATTAATGTCAGACAGTAGTCCGTCCAACAGAAAACTGGCTTTGATAAAAGCAGTGAATAAGAATCCAAAGTCCACAACATCAATGTGTCCACTGTCACAATTGAAGAATGAGGAATGGCAGGAATGAATGGAGAAAAAAAGCATATATAATATACTCTATATTATAATAATTATAATGGCCTTCAGTAATAATTATAATGGGCTGCAGTGAAAGCAGAGATTTACACTTGCCTGATAAAATGTCTGACAACGACATGATCAGCATATATCAGACCTGTTATCAGCAGCAATTTGGAAGCTTACAGTTTACAGTTACAAACTGATGGGCAGTTTTTCTTTCAGGTGAATTAAATAGATAGGGGCATCTTTGGTTGAGCTACAGAATAAAATACAATAGTACAAGAATGCTCCACAACCTTTACTCCTGTTGGAAACACTGTGTGTTTCCCATGGGTCTCTCAGAATTATATAATTAGTATCACTCTATTTTAAACTTTCGAAGGGATTGCTACAATTTGCGCTTAATCTCAGTGCAAGGGTCTTACCTACACCTGGGAAACCAGAATATTTCATGTTGATAGGCTGTTTATGTTGACAGCCATGTGCTTCTCAGTGGACATTGATCGATCTTGTGCAGATTGGCTGGTTGTAACAAAAAACTGACAGTCAAAGGTAATATTGTGGTCAGCCTCTGATGCTGGAGTACCTCTTAGGACAAGGAGAGGACCACTTGATTACTTCAATAGGCACCCTGTAGCACAACTCTGCATGTTTGCCATTCTGTGAACACACTGCATAATATTGGTCCTCACATATATGGATTACTGCACGGGCCTACAGGGCCCAGGCCCAGGGGGGCCCTGAAGCCCAAGCCATTACATGGAATCATTGCCTCAATATCAACACATCAGGATGTAGGCTATGAATCTGATTGAATTAAAGTATTGGCCATCCCCAAAATGCACCAGAATACAGGAAATCACATCAAACAAATTAAAAATGTTCTCCCACCCCATATACGAGAATTAGTGGAGGGCCCTTAATACATCTGGGCCCAGGGGCCATGCAACTCATCACTGAGAAACCAATGATCCTTCTAATGAGTTGGTATTTGTGATAGAACTAATATTTGTAATTTATTAGTTGAGGTCTGGGCTCTGGGCTAGGGAGTCAAAGGGTCATTAATAGTCACCATTAAACACATTTTGGAGGGAATATCATCACAATTGACAACGTGAAGGTTTAATTTATGCCTTATTCAAAATCTGCATTTGAATTTGTATACGTCCATTTCATGAAGCCCTAAATCTCGTAAACTCCAATTGTGAAATATTCCAATGATTACATAATTTGGTTAAGTAACTGCAGACATAAAAAAATATGTTATTTTCATTCCCCCATAAAACCAGGCTCAATCCCTCTTCCTTTGGATCAGTACACTTGCTTAATTTATTCTCCAAAAGGAAAAGGAAAAGTGAAACCGTTCTCAGGAATCACCACCAAATAAAACACAGCCTTCAATCCATCACTCACAATGAGGCCGTGCCATAAAATAAACATAATCAATCACCACAGACCTCTGACAAATGGCCAGCCATGGATGAGAAACAGAGCAAGCTGTGATTTGTGACACAACGGAGATCATAAATTATGTGCAACACATCATTTACAAACTCCCTTCACCCAATAAGACATTGGGGGGTAAAAACAAACACTACTGAAATATGAATATGTCTTGCTTTATAATAAGGCTTACTTCATTAAATGTAAATACATTTACAAAGTTGTATCAAACAGTTAAAGTTTTCATATGTAATGGTGCAGAACAAAATAATCTTGTCAAAAGGCACAGCACTGTGAACTAACTGTGATGTAAAAGTAGACAAATACTTACTAAACTAACTTAACAGAGGACGTAACAGTGGAGGAGTCCCATCACTGGAATCAGATCAGGGCCATTAACTGTAATGAGACTGGACTGCATGATTGAATCTGACAATGAGCATTTAGCTCCTCGCTTCTTTTTCCTCGTCTGTAACGGCAGCCACCGCAGTCTTCTGCTCAACCTGATCAAACATGGCATGGTGGCGACAGAAACACCGGGAAGTATCTCTGTAAAAAATGAGTGAATGTTAACCCCCCACACACACACACACACACTCTCTCTCTCTCTCTCTCTCTCTATCTATCTACTATCTATCTATTTATCACTCTTGCACTTTCTCGCTCTAAACTTCTGGTGCCCTGTGGTTTTACCTCAGTGATTCTCTCTCTCTTGTTCTTCCTATCTTCTTCGTTTCACTTGTGGATACCAGCAACATGAGGCATGAAAATATCTATATTTTTCAGCCTACTGACATTGACATAAATTCAAGACCTATAATATATTACATGGGTGGTAGAGACTTTCTAGTCAGTGTGTGTGTGTGTGGGGGGGGGGTGGTTGGGTGTAGATTAGGTCAGAGGGACATAGAGAGAGCATTTCAGTATCCATATATTTTCATCAATCTGCTTTACCATCATCCTTCATCATGAATGCTGGAAAGAATTGACAGTAGGAGTAGTAGGGGGTGTCAGCACATCTGGGTACCATTTCACATACACATCTTAACATAAAGATTGGATTACATACACATACACACACACACACACACACACACACATGCGCGCACACACACTCAGTCTGAGGAATATAAGATTTAGGCAACATAAAAAAGCAGACAGGCCTGCATTGTCACGGTATGAATATATACTGTGTAAATAATAATAACAATAAACATATTGATAACTATTCCAACAGTAGAAGAGTAGTACTGTAGCTAACACCACTGATTTTCAATCATGTGAATCATCATTGGCCATAGCATCAGTGCAATAGAGACAGTATACTCTTCTGCTAGCCTGCAGCAGGCACTCTCAGTTCAATATATGGATGGAGTCCGCATCATAAATTCTCCATGCTGCTACTCTATGTGTGGAGATGAAGAAAGGGGAAAAAAATAAAACTCATTTTCATATCTTATGGCATTTTGATGCCTAAAAACACCCCTTGGCAGATGTTGCAGATGGGGTGGGAGAATGTGTTATTTATTTGTTCTCCTGCACCAGGCTGGGTGGTTCAGAGCTTGGCACCGACGAGACAGAGATGGACAGAAAGAGAGAGCAGCCGACAAAAGCACACAGGGACAAATCCTGGCATCGGCCCAACAGTATCCTCAACACTCTGCCCCTACAATGACACCATACTGACACCACAGAGGCTGTCTTTCTACCAGAGACCGCTCTCGTAGGCCAGACTGTATCGCCATGGGACTCCAGGAAATGTAAAAGAGTAAAATGACCTTAAACTCACAGTGAAAGGGCTACTCGCACTGAGAGGCTAACTGTCAATCATCTGCATTCAAACAGTCAAGTGATATCAGCTCCCTCACTCTGTGTTTATTCTAGGCTCAAGTGGCCAGCGTAGGCAAATGCTGAGGGATTGTGCGGCAAATGGTGGGGACATTTTAGGTGAAAGCCAATGATCCTTTCATTAGTGCATCTCAAAATGAAAAATCCGGATTTCAAGAGGGTCTCTTTACTCAGTGTCTGCTGTGGCTTAAACCATTTTCTGTTACAAGATTCACTTTCAAGACCCCGACAAAACAGAAAGAAAGAAAGAAAAAAAAACAAAGCACCAACTTGTCAATCTTCTTGCACCAGTCACAGAACATATTTCCAAATGTACGTTACTCCCATCCCCAGTATTCAACATATAGCTTGAAGACAACATCCAAACACAGTGTCTTATTTCTATCCAAGATGTAAATGGCCTTGACCATGAGAGTCATTCCATTACATAAACAATGACCGCACTGTCTCAGAGCTGTGAGAGCCCATTAGCTAGGGAACGGCTGCGGCCTGGTGAATACAATCAAATGACCGATTCCCAAATAATGAGCATTCATCCTGGCTGTCGACAGCAGGTAATTATTTGCTTGCTCATCAGTGGGTTCCTGATTGCGAGGGTTGACATCTGACGACGTGCAACACTGTCCAATACAGTAGCCGCAAACAGGCCAGCTAATTACTCTCTGGGGAGTTGTTAGCCTCAGCCCATGGTAACCTCAAATCGCTAGCTCAGAAATGCCATGTGCAGGCGGGGTGCTGAATGGCTGGCCATAAATCCTCAGAAAGCAATTTGTCGTTAAAATATTTGGCATCCGGGTGGCTCTAATGTGCCTGTTTTTTCTTTTTTCTTTGTTTTTTTAAAGGTGAGGTTCCAATCTTTCACCCTGACTCTTATGTGGGATGCACTAACTGTCCTTGCTGTCAGTCTTCAGCTTGTCAAAACAGAGACAAAGAGAGAGATAGAGTGAGAGAGTGAGGGGAGAGAGAAAGGTTTCCCAATTAGGGCGCTTTAGAAGTGACTGGGTGGAATGATAAGGTTTCTGACCTTTTGGGGGGGGGGGGGGGAAGAACTTCAAGGACCTCTGTGATATGTGCTAAGATTTTTGAGTGACAAAGAAAGCAAAGATGGCTATCAGTTGATACTTTCACCTTTGGTCAGGGACTGTGGGCATTAACACCTGGCTCTGATGATATTATGTTGACCTTTGGCCTTTTCCTGTCAACAGGTCAGCAGAATGATATTCTTCATCGTCCTATTTTGGCTGCTCAGCTTACCAACAGGAAAAACAGGTAAAACCTCTTGTCAAACTGCAGCAATCAAAAGTGCACATAAAACTTCAAATGCTCCAGCTTGAATGAATAACCCATTATCCCCTGTTACTCACCCCTTGTTATGAGCATATTTATTTCCTGCCCTCTGAGTTAAACGTAATCATTTGCTTCACTTGCACAGAGGGGGAATCTCCTGTGAGCATTGGGGGCTTATTTGGTGCTGAAGATTATCATCACGCATCAGTTTTAAGAAAATATTTCCACTTGCATTTGCATAGAGTAATTGCTCCTTCTGCTCCGGGCCTAGCAGATGGGTTGAGCCTGTCTCTGCGAGCTGGTGGTGCTAATACCAAACACCCAACTTCTGTCTGCGCATGCTAGCTCACTCACAAACATTCTCACACCCTTCCCTAAAAACAGCCGGACGCCAGTTTTTGCACCCTTATGGTCTACAATGAAAGGTTTCCTGGTGTTACTCTGAAACTTTGCAACTCTCAGCTGTTCCACACTGGCAGAAAATGGGCAACATCTTAAAGGGGTGGTTCAGGATTTTGGACATAAGACCTTCATTTCCAAGTAAGCAAATGTGATATTTATCAGTGGAGACCGTTTTCAGCACGTTTCATCCAGTCCTTCTAATTGCAGAGTTCGCAGGTGCTAGGCTAGCGCAAGTCAACGGTATGTGCTAGCCTGCCACTAAAGACAGTCTTACCCACTCCAAAGTACACCTGAGGCAAATTCCAGACAATCGATGTAAATGTCTGTGTTGATAGAATAGTGTAAGAAATACAACTACCCTTGCATCGCGTTGCAATAGTTATACTTTGGTCCCTAAAGTTGTTAGTAGTCATTTTGCAACTCAGCGGCGGACTGATATTACCAAGGCTACTACTAGGTATCCCCATTGGAGTGCGCTTTACTGTTTACTTTTCGGCGCAGTACTACTAGCAAGTATAATTCCGCCGCTGCTAAGAAACTAGTCCCTCAAAATGTAATGCGATCGTTGAAATGCAAGGATAGAATAACGTTAGAAATAACACTGTCAATACAGACATTTACATCGATAGTCTGGCGTTATAATTTATTTGCCTCGGGTGTACTTTGGAGTGGGTAAGACTGTCTTTAGTGGCAGGCTAGCACATACCGTTGACTTGCGCTAGCCTAGCACCTGCGAACTCTGCAATTAGAAGGACTGGATGAAACGTGTTGAAAACGGTCTCCACTGATAAATATCACACTTGCTTACTTGGAAATGAGGTCCTATGTCCAAAATCCTGAACCACCCCTTTAAAGGAACACGCCAACTTTTGGGGAAAATATGTTATTTGTCGTCTACCCTAGAGTTACAGAAGAGGATACATACCCTTCTCTTTTCTGCGCATGCAATAATCCATGATTAGCCTAGCTAAGCTTCATTCTTTGGAAGTGGTAACCAGTTACCTAGTGGACCAGTTAGCCTATAGATCCCTTTTAGATATAGACAAGCTGTAGGCTAACCGGTCTAACCCAGTTCCAGTTAATTATGCTTAGCTAGGCTAACAGTGTTAAACTGGGTTATTGCACGCACAGAGAAGAACTCTGGGGTAGGTGGCAAATTAGCTAATTTCCTAAAAAATTGGTTACATTGCTCAGTTATGCTTACACTACCCACTGTGACAACATGGTTATTTAGTGGCATATAGCCACTTTATGACATTCTGATGTGTCTGTCTTATCTGTATTTTAAGTAGCCTACTGGCAAAGGTTCAAAAAATCACTAAGGTAGTTAAATGAGTTCCGGGCTGTGCTTCATTTTTAGAACTGGGAAGAATGACCTAAATGCATAGATAGAACGACTGAATAAAATATGGAACTGAACAGCCATTGCTGTCGAATGGCAAATCGGTCGGAAGATGAGGAATCATCTGACACGGGCCCCAGTTGCAGTATGCCACCAGCTGTTGGTGTATTCAGTGCTAGGCAGAACCTCTCCAAGCACCTACCACTCTGGGAGTGGTATACATAGTTTCAGTCTTTCTGTTCCTCAGAGGGTAGCATAGAGCTAACTCCTATGGGCTACCCATGCTCCTCCATTCATACTGTACACAGTACACCACCTTTGAAGTCTAGTATGCATGTTTAGGATGCACTGTCACATAAAGCAGCCTCGCCCCAAACCCTCTGTCCCCAAATTCCGTAACCCTGCCAGCATTGACGGTTGTTATGGTAACCAATCAGCCTGTTTCCCCTGTGTCCAGGTGAAGCATCTGCCGCTACAAGCTGAGCTGTCTAAGACATGACAATTGTAAACTCTGGGCAGAGATGTCCTAGATGTCCTCCTGTCACTCCTGAGTACTAAGCCAAGCCCCTCTCCTCACAAAGACGATTTGGTCCTACAGTGCAAGTAGACAAAGAAACATCTGTCATTTTTGTTTTGAATTTTCCAGGGTTCTCTGCTATACACACCTCTGGCAAATTTATGAACGGAAGCATCATTTGTTTTTTTCCCCTGAACATATCACGCTCGCCAGTGGAGCTCTCTCTGTCAGTCTGAGAAAGAAATGCAATCAATACCGAAGAGCTGATGCATGCAAATGCATATACATTCCCAGTTCTGCCCTCTGACTGATATACCCTTGGTGGGGTTTTACTTCATGTTGTCAGCTCTCAGTACACAATCACTTCTTCATTCTGAAACAACCTATGAAATAGATTCTTGCCACCTTTATTGTAAATCCACGTAAGACAACAAGTTCAGGTATAATATTTCAGTATGTATCCAGTATATATTGTTGAGGCTAATAAAGTGGTTTGTATTTGGGTACATTATCAGCAAATACAGGACAATGTTTTTATGGTTTATTTGCTTTCCATTTCATGCAGATCTAATAAATATCATATTTCTTCATGAGAAAAATGAAAGACCACACTGTAAGGAAACTGGAAACAGCAAAACAGACCAAGACATTCTAAAGCAAGAACAAAATCTCATACTGACCATTACTGTAGAGGCTTGACAGACAGAATGTAAAAATAGATACAGGAAAACTCAAGGGATAAATAAAGCATTTTTCTGTCCAAGAAATCCAGCGGTTTAAAGAACTGCTCCACATTTATATCATTTCAAGCATGCATTAAATTAGCAGTATTCTAAATTTATCCTGAGACATCATTGTCTTGTCACTGTGTCTTGCATGTGTTATACACACTTTCATCTGCTTTTTTCTTGATGTCACATAAGTGTCTGAAGTGTTGACGTGCTGACCATGTCATCTTTTCAAATTGTGACTCACATAACTGTTTATTCATTTGAGCATTGCAGAACACTGTGTGCACACGGATGGATGAACTTTGTTTTTTCCATCTCAAATACTTGCATACTTTTAAACCTCAACTATGTAAATGAGAAGACTTTGAACTTCATTGGGCTGTCATTGTCAATGCAAGACTTTGTGTTTTCAAATCTTGTCAGACAGACAAATTCTCTGACCGGCATTGCATTGATAATTATGACTGATGGTAGGCTAAGTGTTGACATCTATTATGAAATTAATCCATACAAAATGCTACAAATTATAGAACAGGAGATACACATCACCGCAACTAAAATGACTGCTTGACATCCATCTCTGCTGCAGAGTCTATGCTTAATGCATGAGTGCTGCAACTGGTAACTGCACATTATCTGGGAATACTGCACAGTCAACGTGTTTCAAGGACCCGTTTCCACCGTGGGTGAACACAGAAATTATGAAGGAAGGAGAGAATATGGTAATATCTGCATGACTCAACAAAACAGACTTGGGCTCATGAAAGGAGAGCAAGCGCAGTCCTTCACTTTCTAAACACTTCAGCTGTCTTACACTCAGTCATCCATCAGCACCCTTGAGAATCCACTCTGCGCCAGAATTTGTCTGCGAGACACGTGGGGTTCGAAAAAAAAGGTGGGCGAAGAAAATGTAAATAGGATGCATGGTAGAACACTGAAATGAGCAAATTAAAAGGGTGATAAATAAATACATAAATAAATAAATAAGTAATAAATTAAATACTCTATTATCAAATAAGAGACTTCTGATTCCATCATAAATTGCATGAAGGCAGAAGAAACATGGTCTGATTAAAAGGTTTATCTAGGGACGGAGACAGATTCTGTAATTGGAGGGGGAAGAAAAAAGTGCAGGGAAAAATAGTCTCCAGAACATCCAAAATGAAAATTGACAGTGGAGAGTATAAATGTATGCAAAATTATTCCATTATGGGGGGAGAAAAGCTAAGGCCATGCCATAGGCTGCTCTGACTTCAAAGAACCAAGTCAGGGATCCACAGCTTTGGGATAGGGCACAAAAGCGTAACATGACAGGGTTGCAGAGCAGGGGCTTTAAAATAATGTAACCTTTGAAGAATCGAGGCTGTCTGATAATAATAGGTGAAATATACACCGTTGCTGTTTTGTTCCTCCAAAAAAGCAGAACATATTCTCCCCAGTATGTGTGTGTGTGTGTGTGTGTGTGTGTGTGTACTTGTTCCCTAATCTCCATGGAAGTCAAATGTTGGCTGTGGACCCGAGGATATGTTGAGACAGCCCCAGACGACCAATGAAAGCTGACGTTCTCTCTTACCTCACAAAGGAAACCATGGCTACATCATCATTACGTAAGTGCATCAGGGATTGCTATTTTTAGACCCAGCCGGTCCTCTGGAGACAGCTGGTAGGAGGTGGGGTCACAAAGCAAGGCCATGTAGATGGAATGCTTGTTACGCTGCTTTCCACCTTATTCCCAGGAAAATCCTATGATATGTGCCTCTTTGGAGTAATGCGTAGTTAAATATTGATGACCTACTGTCTAAGCCCAGAATGTAACAAGAAAATCCTTGCGGAAAACAAATTATGACATTATATAATAATGGATTGCAATGGATTGTAGTATGATAATGCATGCAAAAAGTCTTTTTTGTAGTACTTCTTCCTTTATATTAGCCTTTATTTGAAACATATTTCAGGACAAAGGGTCATGAAAGATCATAGGCTACAACCCTTTAATACAATATTGAACTATGAATTGGCTAAATATATTAAACAAAATTTTAATTCCAACTCTAGGATATATGTCTGAACATGGGCCTATTATAACCAATGTGTTGAAAAGTCCTTCTGTGATTTAGTCCAAATTACAAAATGGCAATATTCTACAATACACAAAGGAGGATCCCAGCTATAAATTCTATGTCCCCAGAATGTTCTTAACCCAGAACGTTGTCAGAAAGTTTTTTTTTTCCATTATAGGAAGCTTTATATACCATCCACTGTAATGTATTTTCAATACATATTTTAGTTTACTATTGTGCATAGCATAGCTATGATATAATTATAGTAAAATGTGGTGATTTTTATATCAATTCAATTCAATCGATCAATCAATCAATTCAATCAATTTAGCAGTCTATTGACCGTTTCATGTCAAAATACCTTCCATATGATGCAAGGCCTCTTTTTGCAATACACCCTGTTTATTTATTTAAAATATATATTATTCAATATAATCTATTTGAACAATTTTGTGTAAACATTCCATCTCAATAGTAACTCTCTGTCCAACTCCAAACATGTTTGCAGAGAACTACCTCCTCAAACTGTGTCCAAGTGTTTGCAAACATTCACGGAAAACTCACGGCAAACTGAAAATTGTTCGCCTATGTTTGCGAATTTGAGCACACCTCAAGTAAAACTGCATTGTTGGGGTCTTTCACCCCCAGTGAAGATGTAGGTATCAATGGATACCATAAGCAAACGCCTCTCCAACCTCCAGCAAAGTAAACGACCATTACGTAGGCCTAATGCAAAGTAAACCACCATTCAGGGACTCACAATATTTAAAATGTTAAAGAATATTTTGGAAGGGCACTGTAGGGCAACTGGTTATAGTGCCCGTACCATATTCGGGTCCACATTCCCACTGTCCTGTCAGATTAAAGGCATAACAGATTATTGATTTTAGCTTAGTTACAAATGCTCTTGTTTATTTATTAGCTCATTATTTTATAGTATTAGTTGGCACTAAAAATCTTAAACTGGTGGATGTGTGAAACACAGTTGCGTTTTTATGTGGCCAAAATAAAGTAATCTTGATTCTTGAATCTCATTTGAAACGTTACAATGGCTCCAGAAAATATCCAAATGGAACGTTCCCCTAAAGTTATCACGTTATTTTAACCAATGTAGGCTTGATCTCAAAAGTCCTCTTTGTAATGTTACAATGGCTCCACAAAATAATATAAATGGGACGTCCCATAAGTTATCTTGGGGACTTTAAACTGCATCACTTTCATAACCAAAAGAGGTCGTTTTGGTTCTGTGAATGTTCAAAACATTCACAAAACAAGAAATTGAGATGGGCCAGGCATTTTCAACAGTTGGTAAGCAGCAGCATTTTTTGATGTGCATGTGCCTGTTTGTTCGGCACTTTGAGATCGTTCATGTGTTGACGGAGTTATGGTTTATTCATTCAGAGCGCACATGGCACTCCATCACAAGGCGGCAGGGCTTGACGTCAGTCAAACTAATAATAGCCTACTCAATGTTATTTACATCTCACTTAGCAATGAAACAAGATTGGTTGCATATGTTAACATACTTGTTGTCAGGCTCTTGAATGAGCCTTATTTCAACCTGTTGTTTTTGTTGATGACCATTTTGATCTATAGGAAACCGTCTAACTCGTAGGGAGATAGAACGCACGTCTTTTTCGAAGTAGGCTGCCAAGCAGACCGTGCAGGGTGAATTTACAAACACCTAAACAATAGGTTAAAACTAAAGAGCTGCGAGTGAATGTTGGTAGGCTCTGCTGAGTTTTGCATTCACAGTATGTAGGCTAGGAATTTAGTAATGGTTGAAGGCTCACAAAATGTTTCTTTCTCTGCGCATTTCTGGCGGG
>NC_055960.1:23848237-23918237 GCF_018492685.1 Alosa sapidissima | reverse complement strand
AGGCAAAGCAGGAGGTTTTTTGTGTGTGAGCCTCCGCACTGGGTCTTCTCTGGCAAAAGGTATAATAATTTGGCCTCCTTAGCAAAAACTTTGAACAGCTGTGATAGAGAGGCTCCTAAGGCTAATTCAGGTAGGGAGAAAAATGCATTAAGCACCTCACAGGAAATTATGAAAGCAAACTCGTATGACTTTGTGATCTTCCATGTCGGAGCAGCAGAGAAACAAACAAGAAAAAAAATGCTGCATGATATTTTTCTTGTTAGTATTCTGTGTATTTTGCAGAATAGAGAAATGAGTGTGATGCCCTTGTTGCTTGGTGTGAGTTTACTGATACGTCTCATTAGTGTGCAGTTGAAGTACAGTGCTTAAGCCTGCGTGTGGCTTTGGGAGTAAATCTAGGGATTGGTGTGTACTCGCAGTGCCTTTGCAGCACTGGTGTCCTACACAGCTTTAGCCGCCACAGCAGCAAAGGGGTTCAGAAGAAAGACATGGTGAAAGAAAGAAAGAAAGAAAGAAAGAAAGAAAGAAAGAAAGGAGGAATCCCAGGATGATGAACTAATGGAAAAAAGAGGCAACACAAGAGGCTGAGGGGAAACAGAGAGAGAGAGAGAAAGTCAGAGAAAGAGAGTTTGAGAGTGAAGTACAGCACAAAGAGAGGAATGGAGAGTTGGGGACAGTGAGGCAGGAGACCTGATAGAGACTCTGAGAGAAGGAGAAACAAAAGCAGGCACATAGTAAAGAAAATAAAAGAGCATAGTACAGAGAAACAGACCATGGGAGAGACGAGCCAAAAAAAGAGCGTTTGCACAGACAGAGAGTGTAATTAAGCTAGCTGATAGCCACTTCAACATGTCCCAAACACGTCGACGCTAATTTAACACTCCACTCTCTCGCTAGCAAGGCTTTTGTGCAAGCAAAGGCATTAGCCATTTAATGTCCTGACTGCTCTCTGTCTCCATCTAAGGCTCTCCTTGTCGGTCAGGCCTTTTAAAAACCAACCAGGTTTTTGATAGAGATGTAATTCCCGAGCTCAACCTGACTGTGTCTGTGGAAATGGATCATCCTTATTTAGATGAGCCAGGGTAGGTATAATGCATTCCTAGAGAATGCCTGAGCCGTAGGGATGATTTGGGCATTATTCATTCCATGCTTTTATAGCAGTAGAAACTGAATTTATATGTGAATCTATCAAGAAATGTTTTATTTTTCTCATTTCGGAGTCGAAATGACAATTAAAGTGGATTGCACTCTTATGACTTGTGGCATTGGCCAGGGTTCTTTCTCCAGTAAGGGATAGACGCTTTGTAAAGAAGGTGGCAGCCCAAGTTTTCAAGTAGCTGCCGCAAAACAAAGACCATGTCATTGTCGATGGTGAATCAGGACTTCCGGAAACCACACTGTGTTTCAGGGAGAGCACTGTATTCCACCAGTCTGTTTAAAATGATCTTTGCCAGCACTTTCCCATTGATGGAGAGGAGGAGATCCCTCAGCTGTTTCCACAGTCTGCTCTGCCTCGCTTCTGTTTGTAGATGACTATAATGTTGGCATTCTTCCAGTCCTGAGGAAGGCTCTTGGACTTCCAGATGTGAGTGATAGGAAGTGCAGACACCATGCGAGGATGTACTCCTCATGATGGAGGACCCTGCCGGGATACCATCAGGTCATGTGTAAATTTCAGAATGCTTTGGCTGTTTATCTAGATGTGGGATTGGTGGAAAGTCTGGGAGTTTATCGAGGATATGTGGATCAGCTGGGTTGGTGCAGTTAAGGAGGGTCTTCGCCCAGTGGTCGAGGTCCTTGAGGAAACTGTTCCCATCTGCTGATTGGACAGGGGCAAAGGTTTGCTTTCTGGGGCCATATAAGGTGTTGTTGCCATCTGCAAGGTGTTAGATTTCATGTGCCTTCTGCATCCACCAGGTGTTTTACATGTTTTGTAGATTCTGTCAGCGAAGAGGGGTTTTAAGGGTGGAGGATCCAGGGTTGGACAGGAGAGCTTTGTGGGGTTTATGTTTTGCTTGCAGGAGGGATTGACTTTGCGATCAAACCAGTCTTGGTGGTGTTTCCTTTCTTTCCTTATACCTAGTGCTTCTGATTCTGATGTGTGGACAGAGCTGGCAATTTATTGGTTTTCTTCCTGAACTTGGTCAAGGTTGCAAGCAAAGAGTCGTCAGAGGTTTCCTCAGGTGGTGCGGTTGTCTTCTGTTCGGGGCTATCCATTTTATGGACAGTGATGTAGCCCACAAGATGCCAAGATGCCAGTGTTTTAACTGGAGGTGTCGCTAGGTGGTTTTGAACCTGATTTTATCTGGAAGATGGTGTTGGTAACCAACCTATGGGGAGAGGGAGAGGGAGGTGACCTGGAGCCTATTGCTTCTCATATTCCCCACTCCATGCTGGCCGAGGATCTTGCTTCAGACTTGATGGTCTGTGCTAGTGATACGCATTCATTGTGATCTCACATTCATTCAGTCTGTTAGTTCGCAAAACCTGTTAGTGTGGGCTGCCTGGCCGGCCACATGGAGGCATAGTTGGAGCCTTGGTGAGGGAGAGGCTCCACAAAAGGCTTACACGTTGCTTTTGGAACGCAGTGTGGGGTGGTCAGAAGCAGAAGCTAGAGTAGGGAAATTGCATCTCTACAAACATTGGCTCTCTTAGCAGACCGCACTAGGCACATCACTACACCCTGCTGACAGAGCAGCCAGCCACACTCTCTCTCTCTTTCTCTCTCTCTCTCTCTCACAAACACACACACATACACACTCTCTCTCTCACACACACACACACACACACATACACTCTCTCTCTCTCTCTCTCTCTCTCTCTCTTACACTCACACACACACAAACACACACACACACACAACATATGATTTCTCTAAGTGCTATCAAAAGTGATGAGTTGAAGTGAGGTGTGTGTGTATGTGTGTGTGTGTTTGTGTTTGTGTGTGTTGGATGGTCAGTTCTATGATGGTCTGCATCAAGTCTGTATCAAGGTTGCACTGACAGGTCATTATGGAGCCACAGAGAGGTTTTCCATCCATCTCAGGAGATAAGCTCGGGTACCATAAGTCAGGGAGGCTAGTGGTGTTGTGCTGGATGTAAAATGTTTTTGCATGATGAGTGATAAAACATTGATTTTCTCAAAGACAAAGTGGTGTAGGTTTGACTTCAGTGGATGCCAACCTTGTATTTGTGTGTGTGTGTGTGTGTGTGTGTGTGTGTGTGTGTGTGTGTGTGTGTGTGTGTGTGTGTGTGTGTGTGTGTTGCATCCTTACCCTTTCACTGGACAAAGCACCTCAATCAGCATGGGTGTGCATATATGCTAATGGGTGTTATTACCGCTGTCAGTCAAGGAAATTAGCTTTCTCAGGAACATACAGAAGAGAGACTGCCGTGTTCATATGCACTCATGCACTTACACACACAGAAGCACATAATCACACATATAAAAGAACAAGCATAGGCACACACACACACACACACACACACACACACACACACACACACACACACACACATCCACAATAACATGCACAGATACACACACACACACACACACACGATGCACAATGCCATATTTCTCTTGTTTTGTCTGGCTTTAAGCACCTGTTCCGAGGGGTCTGGTGGGAGGAGTGGAGCTGATGGGCACTGAAATGACTGTTTTTGTCCGAAGCAAGCCCAGCACATTGTCCCCCTTGTCTGGTCACAGCTGTCCACTGAGTTCGGTCGCTGTTGCGTTCACAGCAAATACATTTTCCCCAGAGCTGTCACTGGAGGCTGATGTATGGCCTTTTTTTATTTTCTGAAGATAAATGGGGTCTCTTTGCAAGGTCTTTATACGCTGGCTCCTTTGAAAAGTAGATGATTCAAGCTGCTTCAGTCACAGGTCGTGAACAGACGGAATGCGGCGGTGTCCCAAACCAGCGACACCATTGTCCTAATTCCCTGTGTGTTATGCAGAGACACGTAGTAGTGAGAGAGGGAGTGAGAGAGGGATGGAGGTGGGCCAAGCTTTCCTCTCCAGAGGGGTCACTGCTGGATGAAGTGGATCATGAGGCCCATTATGACGGGCATGGAGTGCTGTGTAGAGAGGTGTGGAGGAGGGCGGTTGGAGATGGCCCACCTGTGACCACTCCCTCGAGACACGCTCACACACACACGCTCACACACACACACACACACACGTGCGCGTGCGCACGTGCACTTGAGCGGGTGTTTGCTTGTTTGGTGATCATGTTTTGGCTGCAGAGGGTTGAATTATGGAGGAGAGCTGCCAGTTGCCTGGGACTGAGAATAGTTTAATTGTGTGAGCAGTGTATTCTGGGGGTTTTGTATTGCTGTGGTTACTGTCAGAAGGGAGAATTGATGAAAACAATAGAAAATGTTATTTCAAATTCCTTTTGATCACCATTGTCATATTGAGTTTTGGAGAAGTGTGTGTGTGTGTGTGTGTGTGTGTGTGTGTGTGTGTGTGTGTGTGTTTGTGTGTGTGTGTGTGTGTGTGTGTGTGTGTGTGTGTGTTGTTGAATCCAGTCTTCATTTATTAATGTCCATAGCATCAAAAGCAGTACTAAAAAGACACGGTTTCCCTGCTAAGCCAAATACCTCCATGTACCATGAATACAAGTTCTATACTCTTTAATGCACATATTGATCCCTATATTGGATTCTACGGCAGCAGAGAATTATAAGATGAGAAATGAGTCCTCCCCTTGGACTAGAGAGAGTTGAACTATTTATATGAAAGTGGTTGGAGGTAAATGCAAGCTGCATTATATTCTGGGTGAACTTTGTAGGATCTACTGAGAATGGGTTGAATCAGTTTTTCTATTCATGCATGAAATCAAATGGAGAAAAATATGCAAACATGTATCATAGAGCCAACTCCAGTGCTAAGGATGTCTTATTATTCTAAGTATAAGCATTCCCTTAAGTGAAATAGCATCTTCTTTAATGTATACTTTATTCTTAATTTTTTAATGTATACTTTATTCTTCATTCAGGCAGGAAAGCTCGCCATGGACAGAGGATGGGCTATCAATGTTGGTGAGTTCTGACCATTTCAGTTTGTTGCTTCCCACAGTTATTTTGCTAGAGATAAATGAATGTCATCAGTTTTGTAATATATACATGTTTGTGTCGACAGAGTTTAACAGCAGTAGGCACATTTCTTGAAATGTTGTGTGATTTATTTATTACTTATTGTATTGTATTTTTTTTAATCTCATTTTATTATATCATCTTACTGTGTTGTATGTGGAATTTGACTGTATTATTTGGCATCTCTAAGCACCTGACATTTTAGTCTGACGCTCCTCCCCTCATTGCCTCCTTATTATCTCTGATCTTATGTCATGGGGGGTATACCTTCATCCTATATATACTGCATTCTATATTCATTTGATTTTGTGTGGTATGTGTCATTGTCATGAATCCCTAACAGTTACCAGGTTGTATGGCAATAATGTATTGAATCTTAGTCATCACAATGTTATTAGGCTTGGTGAACAGGTTTTCACATCTGTGTTTTATCTCACCATGCTGACATCATCATACTATCATCAACTGTTATTTTGTAGTTAATCTGTCCCTACCTGTTTTGTTGGCATTGCGGAAAGTGCAGAAAGCCAACAGGACCTCGTTTGCCAACAGCAGACAGTTTTACCAGCAGAAGGTCATGCTTTAGGCTGAAAAACCATTGTTACCATGGAAACATGTGAAGAAAGTAGCTCCACCAAACCTCAATTGTACTATTGTACACTGATGCAACCAAAGTTTCAGACAGATCCCTTAAACACTCCCTGTGCATTGTTTGGCTACGAAAACAAGGCCAGCGGATTCACATATGGCCGATGACGAGTCAGTGAGAAACAGCCTGGTTGTGTGTGAAGATGCAAGCAAAGCTTCATTCAACTTCATGCAGGAAACATGCATTGTACTATATTAAGTCAGCCAGATCTGTACAACGCTGTATGAAGTCGAATGAGCCTATTATCTTGACGAAGAAAAGGCCAGCGTTCATCTAATGGTACTGCATGGATTTCCGTTTGGCATACCTCTCCTCACTTTCCAATCATGTCAATATTACAGCATGGATTATTGGGTGCAGTGACTTAGCAATAAATGCTAATTAGCTTGAACTAACCATCAATTATAACGTGCCCAGTCATTTAAAGAGTGAGAGGATAAACCTGAATAAAGTCATATTTAATACCTGATTAAATTCAGTATTTGTAACACCTGAATAAATGCGGTCACTCAGTCATTTTTAAAAGAGCACTGCTCAGTCACCTGACTTTGATGTAGCATCTTTCTCTCTCACATGCAGGCAAATAGGCTAGTGATTGAGGTATTCTCAAGTCTTGACTCAATAAGGGAATTGTTGCATCGAAGAAACAAACAGCCCCCAATTCCTTAATGGCGATCAATAAGGCTGCTTAAGGAGAATGCCAGTTATTGTAATGCAGCCTGTGGCCTATCGTGTTGCACATGTACTGAACCAATGTTTCTCTGTCTCAGGAGGGGGGTTCCACCACTGCTCCAGTGACAAGGGAGGAGGTTTCTGTGCTTATGCAGATATAACATTAGCGATCAAGGTAAGAGACACGAGACACCATCATCACAATGTCTTGATTGAGTATTGTGTCCGGTAGTGTGGTTGGCTTTGACAGTTCACGTTCACCTGCGTTGCATGCAGTTAGGACAATATTTTTAAGGATTATTTTAAATTATAACACAACATACACAGTGGGGGTCTATATTAGTCTAATGGTTACCAGTATCATGTGTCATACTAGTTCATGCACACACGCCCTCTTCATTAAAACCATAGAATGAAAAGGGTTCTTCAGCTCTGTCTCCACAACAGAGCAGTTGAATGGTCTGCTCAGATGTAAAGGATTCTCCATTGAAAACGTATATATTTGTTCATACAGTATCAAGCTTAACATATGGCCCATATACTGTATATATAGTATATGCATGGACCAGAGCAATGCTAAATAATTTCCCATGTACATAATGCTGTAGGTAAGACGTGTCAGTGTCCACAGGTGGAATATTGATGGAAGTGCATGTTGGCTGGGCCCCTAGGCTGCTGTTTGACACGTGTTTCACCTGTGGCCTTTTTGAAGGAGCCCACTAAGACTCATATTTTGTGAGAGAGCTTGTTTGCGTTCTACTCCCGACATTGGTCTGCTCTCTTTGCACAAGTAAATCTGAACTGAATCTTATCATCCCACCACACAGCCATTTGTGCTTTGGTATTTCTCAGATGAGCAAGAGGCATCTCATTCTGCATGTTCCCTGATCACTCTCTCTCTACCCCCTCATCTCTCTCTTATTTACCCTCTCTCTTCTCTCTCTATCTCCCTCTTTCTCTCTCCCACTCCCACTCTCCCTCCCTCTCGCTGAATCTCTCTCTCTCTCTCTGTCTCTCTCTGTCCTTCCTACAGTTCCTGTTTGAGAGAGTGGAAGGGGTTTGCCGGGCCACCATTATCGATCTGGATGCCCATCAGGTGAACAGCATTCATTTTCTTCGGTTTCACTCGATCAATCCCTCTGCAGAAGAATCAGCACCGCAGACAAGATAATACCACCTGTTTAGCACCATAATAAATGCGATGCCATTCAGACACCATTTATCCAATGCTTGTCCATGGACAGCTTCGCTGTTTCTTTTCTGCTGTTGATTTGATTGTACAGGCTGGTTATTTACTGTCCCTAGTCTTTGTTTAGCCTTGTTTTTTTCTCCTTGTTTTCCTTTATCTAGGTCAATATTTTAATAGTGTCTTAATTAGTTCATCAAGTTATTATGTAATCACCACAGCACTGATTGGTCTTTAGTGATGTTTTTTCTCAGCACAGGGGCCAAAAGAAGCAATGTATCAGAGCAAAGGTTCAAACAACAAGGATGCAAAAGAATTTTCTCATGACCCTCGTTTGAGAGTTCAGACTTCTCTTGCTGCATGACTGGGGATCACAGAATAGAGTTGATGGAGATCATTTTTTATGCCAGTTACAGATTGAAGTTTCTCAGTGTTTTCTTCCTCAATAGTTTGTCTCCATTTTTGCTAAATGATTGCGGGATGAACATCACATATGTTTTACCTTTGCTGTAATGGATTGTGAAAGGGAGGGAATCAATACAACAATGAAAAAACCTGTCTCACAGTCCAAGTATTGACAGAAGCACTTGGCAAAATATCTTGTTGGTTGCAGTGGAGGCTTGCTGGGGCTTAAGTATGGCTGTTTTACATTCCCCTCACCTTCCTTGACTCTGCCTCCAATTGGTGTGTGTGTGTGTGTGTGTGTGTGTGTGTGTGTGTGTGTGTGTGTGTGTGTGTGTGTGTGTGTGTGGGTGGGTGGGTAGTGTGTATTCTCCCAGCAAAGGTCATCTGAGATTTTGAGGGCAAATTCAGCCCACATAGAGCCTAGGCAGGACTGAGTGGGATCAGAGCAGGGATCAGCCAAACTATGTGCTCCTTCCTCTACATAGCATATATGCGTCACTCGCAGAGTCCTGTCAGCAGAGCAGCACACCCAACCTCAAGAGTGGGCAAAAGTCAAATAGGCTGTTAACATTGAGACTTTGTAGTCATGTTGATGTTTTAAGTCAAACATGGACAGTATCAATGCCTGTAAGCATGTATTGTGTTGTCACTTTCAGTTTGCTGTGATGCTTTGACTTTCATAGCAGTCCATTCTATTACCCACAATGCAATGTCATTTGGATTTGAAGAGAATTACCCCTAGACTTCAATGGTCATGTTTATGATTCCAATGTAACACTCTTTTTTTCAACCTGATATCCTCTGGATTTTGTCCGTGTCATTTACAGCCTATTTCTAACAGTCTAATGATCTGGAACATGGGGGAAATTTTATGCTGTTGGAACAATCTGATGAAGCATGGGAAAGCACTTACAGCATATACAGCCAGAGAGTGTGTGACATTTTGTTGCAGTTTTGCAATTACAATCAAACAGTGTTGTTTATCTGACCAAGGTTGCTGGCCTCAGGTGGAGGAAAATGTTCCTTTTTTGGGGGGGGATTGTGTATAAGTTGTACTTCTTGGGTTCAATTAGACAAGTATGCCCAATCAAGCAAAGCACTGCCAACAAGCAGTAGCATTAACAGTACCAAGGTCACAGCTGTGTTTCTCAGAGGAGCACAATTACGGGTGAAACATACACAGTGTCCCAATACAGCAGTGCTGGCTCTTGGTGTGGGTGTAAAATCGAACCAGAATGGATGGAAGTAATCAACAGAGCCTCCTACTTTACTGAGTACTTTGAGGACATGTACTATGGAACCTACAGTAATAAGAGCATAAACATTATATTCTGTCCTGTCCTTTATTTCACAATCATGTAATGGTCGGTGCTGAACAAAACACACCACTGGTGCCTCTAATGGTTAATTTACCTTGTTTGACACAGAATGTCGAAATGTTATTTGCACTGTTTATAATTCTGCTCTCACTCCACCACTGTGCTATAAGCTGTAAGGAAATCCTGAACGCAGCAGATTCAGGGTCTGGAATGAGATGATCTGGCATGCCCCTGGTCCTGATGCGGTGTGGATCTGTTGCTCCAGAATCAGGCTCTGTTGCTCTAGAATGGCTCTGGAGTCATTCCAGCTCAGAATGCAGATGCTGGAATTTGGTTTCATTGTGACTGATATTGTGTAACGGAGACGAGGGTCTACAGTCGCCTGGCTGATCTCGTTAAACATGCAGTTGAGCAGCGTGCCTTCAGGATAACTGTATCAGATGACTTCCTATCTGGGAAGGAAGATAACCTCCTGTCAGAGAGATGCCTGTCCTATCACGTACATGCAGTTAAGGCGACGCTTAGTGCTATGAGCAAAAGAGTCCACATCAGTGGCATGTCATTTAACATTACTCCAGAGTGACGTCCACTAGTGGTTTTCTGTATCTTCACCTACAGTATATAGCGTGGCTGACTCAGGATGTGGCTTAAGGATCTGGCTTTGATCAGATGCGAAGCAGCCAAAAGAGCTGTTTGAGAGCCAGCTGGTATATCGTGATACTGTGTGGTGCAACTCGGGATAAAAAGTAAAACGGCGAAGTGAGTGTAGGTGAGCATCGTGATTTGCATCCTTTTATGCCCCTCTGAAACCAACCTTCCTTCCGCAAGCCCAAAGAGTATTTGTCAGCCAGCCAGGAAATATTTGTGTTTATTCTGCATGTAATGATGTTTATATTCTGCGCTAATGAAGTTCAGAGTCCTTAAAAGAGTTTCTTTCCGTCTGTGTACTTACCATGCAGTTTATTTGCTATTTATTAGGGAGTAAATTGTTTTTTTTTATATCATCACTGAGTGTAACTCTCTCTAATGCAATATTTGAGAGTGCTGCATATATTGTTGTTTTTGGTCTCTTGATCTCTAATTGTTTTGCCATCTATATAATTAGCACTCACATCATTTGTGTAGATAATTATTATACTTTGTTATGTATTAGAGGGTAAACATTAGTTACTGATAACACAGTGTGCTTCGACTTTGAGTGAATTGTCAGCCAATGCTCAGGGCATGCAGACAACAAGAGTAGTCTTGAGTTTGTGTGCTTACATGAGAGAGTAGGAATTCCTATCACCAGGAACATGACAGTTTAAGTGACCTGGGGTGTACGAAGGTATTTTGAAGGCTGTTAGTTGAAGGCTGAAAGTTGTTTGGTAATGTCATCTCCATTTTATTGTATATTTTTGATTTCCCAGAGCGATGAGTCATACCTATCCCAATTAGCCTGGCCAATTAACTGAGTTCACGCTGACCAGAAGTTTAAGCTCTGTATTTTGCTTTTGTTGTTTTATTTTCCCTTCTCATATTTCTTTGGCATGACACTCCCATCCCTAACTGCCATAAGCATTTTGAAGCATGGCTTGATTATAATTATGGTCTTTTGCTTATCGACTGTGCGGGGGTGGGTGCAGAGGGAGATGGTGATGTTAGAGGGTTTTTTTTGGGGGGGGGGGGGGTGGAGGGGGTTGCATCAGATCAATACTGATGGCAGTTAAATAATTCATGAAGACTAGGCTGAGAACAAGCGGCCAAATCTGGGTGCGTTTGTTGGGGTGGTTCAGGTTAGGAGATGGGGTGATGGTGGAGGAGGTGGTGCTGCTTTCTCAGCAGAACTTAAAGAGAGCTGAAATTTTGGGACGGGGTTAAAGTGGGAGAGGAGACTCTAATTAGAGGCTGGGAATTATGACATGTCCTGCCAGCTTGGAGCTTGTCTGGTGGGCAGGGCAGAGGCTCTCATGAATGCTAAGCATGTGCTAATGAACTGAATTAGGTCTTACAATGAGACAATAAATTGTTTCGCCAGAGCGATGTCACACCAGTAATAAACAGGATTAGATTTTCGCTTTGGTCCGCTGGCGGGAGCGGCTTAATATCCCAGGTGATTTGTGTTGTTGAAACTGAACTCGACTTAGAGGGATGTAGTGGTCTAGTTCTCTTGGCCCCCCTTCCCTGCTTGAAAATTCTAAATAGGTGGTACAGATGAAGGTAAAGAATCCGCATTGAACATATTCCACATAGTCATGATCTAGCCAGGAAATCAGTGGTGATTATGTGAACTTCCTGAGAAAATTCCAGGTCTAGACCTGAGTCCATTTTTATTGTGGTTAGGATCAGTGCTCTGCAATCTTTGCTAGATGTTAGCTCTCAGTATTAGGTCCTCTTCAGTTTCTCAGCTCAGGTGAGGAGGAGAATTCAGATGGGAGCCAATCCCTAGCTCCCCCCAGCACTTAAGTGTATGCAAATCTAAGCGTCTGCTCGGAGGTCTTCATCTCCCTAACGGCACACCTATCTCCCCTATCCAGAACTAAATTTAGACACCTTTCAATTTGTTTGAGCATCTCTAAATGATTGATGTTGGCTGCCAATTAGTTAGGTAACATCGAACCTGTGCAGGCTGCTAATACTGTTTTAATTATTTCTGTCACCACAGTCTGCAGCTCAGGGCCTGTGCTTCTTCCTTTATTGCACCAGATGGTGCAGTGAATTTGTCTGCATTGTTGTCTCTCCTACAACAGACCAAAACCCCAAAACTGAGTTTAAGGAGTGAATGCTGCTTGGGTCTGAGTTCTTTCTGTTGGGTGTGAGTTCTTTCTGTTTTCATAATATTTTCTTTTTTAACCAGCGGGGTTATATCCACCCCCTAAAGCACAAGTCAAGGGCTTGTGCTTTAGAGGGTGGATATAACCCCGGCAAGATTGCCTGATGTAGACATGACAACCGGTGAGAGGGAGTGACACAGCGTAGGTGACAGGTACTGTAGCATGTCGATAATGAAGACTGATAGACTCCCACTAAGTTGGGACATCTCTGCTCGAACTTCCACAGGCTGATTGAGAGTTGATTCGCTCTTTCGCTCTGTCAGTCAAACTCTTTGCACGGTTCCTAAATATTTAAGGGAGCCTAGGATGTGAGAACTGAAGGTGGTATGTCTGTTTCTAGTGTAAATTTATTCTAATACATTTTCAGCTCACAAAAGCACATCACTCTTGCTCACAGGTACACCATTTTGACATTCCCATATCTGGTGATGCAATTTCAAACAAAATAATTTCATCAAAGTAAACTGTTTTATTTACAGGTTTAAATATTTATTCCCTTTTCTCATATGTTTTGTTTTGAGATCAGTGCAGTCCCATCTGACAGATGTCCTCATTCTAAACCAGGGGAAAGAGAGTGGGTGTTTATTTCTGGACTCTCAATGTGATCTCCTTTTTTGCCCTGTAGGGAAATGGACATGAGCGGGACTTCTTGGACGACAGACGCGTGTACATAATGGACGTCTACAATCGCTACATCTACCCGGGAGATGGATATGCCAAACGTGAGTGTTGCCTGATACAGGGGAGTTGCCATAGTCATCCAGTGGCTTTTGGAGGGAGGACAAATCAAATGAATGGTTGTGATGGAAGGATGGACTTACTCATTTATAGTTAATGAGAAACTAATTTCCTGATACTTCAATACCCCCAAGAGACAACAGTATTACCATACGGGTTGGAAGAGGAGATGGAAGGAAGGGAGGTGCACTGTGTTGTAGAATTTCAGTGAAGACTAATGACCTAAAGGGGGCAGTGTTACTCATCTAGTCACATTGGGGAATTCATTAGAAGAGTTTTGAGAAAATGAGGACTGCATGGTGGCTTAATGAGTTTCATGAAAGTTTCTCTCTCTGGTATTAAGCATTAACCCATCAGTTTGTAGACCTTTTGAAAGTAGTTTGTAAAGAGGCAAAATCATATCTTTCTGTCCATACCAACATGAGCTATGACCAGCTGGTCAGTGCATTCAATGCAACAATTGTAATGAAGCTGTATTTGGTACAGTTTAGCCATCATTCTGTCATATGCATTTTCATACATTAGTGTAATTACTACAGTGGGGTAAGTCATAACTCTTTCTGACACTGAGTCACGTTGACTGATTAGCCACTCTCTCCCCCAATTACTGAATGTTTTCCTCCGCCTCTATACCATGAATTGATGAAAGGTGAATGTATTAATCCATACATTTGCCCTGTCAATCCCATACGTTCCTTGGGAAATATAATGGGAAGTGCTGCCTGGCTTTCCCAGATAAGTGCCTTGTTGCGGCGTCCTTCCACTTGTATTGGCTTTGTATTTTCCTCTCAGAGCCACTGCCGTCTGTGACATTTGAAGTAGCTTCAAAGCGTAGAAAAGCACCTCATTTGCACGTAGCGCTTTCCTGGAGTCTTCATCTGCAGTTAAAAGCAGCGGAGAGACTAATTAGGCGACACCCAGGTTTTGTTATGAGCTTGAAAGGGAGTGGGGGGGGCGGGGGGGGGGGGGGGGTTGCTGCATTGTTGCAGATAGTTTTCTGAATGAACTGGCAAAGGCTTTAACTAATGAAAGGCTAAAGCCGAATGCTGCTAACAGCACACTGGTGGCCCCCGTCGCTAATTATGTAGGAGAAGGATGAACAATTGTAATGACTTGTGAGGGAGACAGTGTGAGACAACTATTACTGTATGTTCTTCATAATATAATAACTTTTTTGTTCTGATTAATGTAATCCCATTCTGCTGCATGCACTGCTATAGAATGTCATGCTGTTGTGTGACAAACTACCTTTCAGGCATACATAATATGAGACGAAAAACCCACTGAGTACATGTTTGTTGAATAGAACCGTCTGTTTGTCTAGTCATTGTGAACTGGTCTAGCATGTACAGTAGCTGTCAACCACCAGTGTGGAGCCAGCTTCTCAGAAATACCTCTCCTTTCTTCAGCCATATTCCTGTCCATCCCTGCCAATAATCAGTGTAATTCAGTCTGTGGGCACCATGCCCAATGACTAGGGCATCATACCCTGGTCCAACCTGAGTGTGGAAAGAAGGATTAAGGAATGGCACTTAAGTGTACTCTACGATGGGCCCAGTATTTACTGAGAATTTCCTATAAACAAGAACTTGTTTATATTTCCTAAAGCATAGCCCAGGCATCAATTAGACAGGCAGCTGGCGTCCGCAGGAGAATAGTGATTTAATACTAAAGAGGCTTGTTGTTTTAAGTCTCAAGGAATAATACCTTTTTTCTTCCAAGCGGTTGTTGGAGTACTCTACAGTATAACCTGGGTGTGTGTGGTGGTTGGCTGATTGGTAGTAGTAGCTCTGAGGTGAGACTGAGGAAGCCTGTGTGCCTGTCCTGCAGGAGCGATAAAGCGCAAGGTGGAGTTGGATTGGGGCACAGAGGACATGGAGTATCTCCAGAAGGTGGAGCTGCACGTGGAAGGGGCACTCAATGAGGTCCGACCTGATATCATCATCTACAACGCTGGCACAGACATCCTGGATGGGGACCCTCTGGGAGGCCTGGCTATTTCACCGCAGGTACAGTGCAGTGTGTTGTACAGTCCACCATTTCTCTCACCTCTCCTTTAGAGTCAGTACACCCGTCTGTGGCAAAGTTATCGGAACTGTGTCATAAGAGTGACATGATCATATCATATAGGTATCATGTCAGTAGCCACATCCAAGTAATTATGATAGACATTGTCTAGTGATACAGCAGTGTCAGGTTATCATTATCAGTACATGTAATGGGCATGAGTTAGTTTGATGCTATGGCAGGTAAGACAGACATGAGCTGTAATACAGTACCATCCATAATCATGTGAGCTGTCTTGAAAGTAACTGACGATGATAGCACTTCATTGTCATATTTCTGGACACTCTCTGTCATGGTGATCTGTGACAGGATATCTGTCTGTTACGTTATGTTATGGTATCTACCATGATAGCTTAGTTTGAGGACAGAGGGTTAAAGTGTTTCTTTCCAGAACACCCCCTTCCTTAAGGCCTTTTACAGCCAATCTGCCTTTAATTTGAGAGTCACGTTAGCCCCCTAGCCAGTCTGTTGCATCAGCATTTCCCACAGACTTGTACCAGTGAACTGAGGGCTCCCGCTATTTGACAGCCATGTGTCTTATGGATCTGCCTGATCTACTCCTAGGATGCATTAAGAGTGATTATCCTGGTTTCTCCCAGAGTCTGTGTTCCAGTGAAAGCATTTTGTTTGTGGAAATACGATCTGCAAACATGGGCCGCTATGAAAATCACGAGGCTCAGCCAAACGCTGCTCATTTCAGCGACAGAATGCCTCAACCCTGAAGGCATAAAAAAGCTGCTCCCTTTTCCCAGGATGAGGTTAGCATAGAGCTTTACAGGCGGTGTCCATCAGCTTGGCCCTGACGGCCTCTCCCAAACTGACAAAACAGTAAGTCACAGAGGAAACAGTCACACACATAAATATGAGGTCATCCGTTCTACTGGACAGGGGCAGTCTGCTCCTTCTCTCTCCTTGCTGCTGAGGTCTTGAAGCCCGAAGTCAGTGGCTCTAAAACTGTCTCTCTGTTTACCCAGGAGACAGAACTCGGCTTGAATTATCACTAATAACGCCATTGATTGGGGTGTAATGAAAAATAGATTCTGCCTGGTATGTTGGGTCCAATTTAACAATCTTGTAAGAGCTGTTAATCATGTATGGCTTACTGCACTGAACCTATGGGGATGCAGCTTTGTTTACCCCCCCCCTTCAGGAGTGTTTAGTTTCAACTTTAATTAAGCATGGTCATGTCTATTGTGATCCAGGCCTACAGCTGAATTGGGTACAATTATAGTTTGGATGTAACCAGGGATTTACCCAAATGGAGACCATAGAATTGTGCATGTAAAAGCTGTGTGTAAATGTGAATGTACTGGATATAGACATAACTCCCTGGATGTTTTTATTGTGTGCTGTACATACCTTACTGTAACCAGTTTACCTCTGATGAATGAATGAATGAATGAATGAATGAATGAATGATTGATTTAACAAATGAACAAAGATCTTTGAAGGAGCCCCTGAAGCGCTGTTGTTTATTGTTAAGACCTTATCTCATGAGCACCAGTGTGGAGACCTTATATAAGAGCGACTCCACAGCTGCCATTATGAACCAGAGAAGCCAACAGTATGGCTAGATCACCCCACGGTGTGGTCCTTGATTCTAGTACAAAACACTCTTTGTCAAAATCAGCCAATTGCTCCTCAGTCCTCTTGTCCTCTCATTCAGCCAAAATCAGCCAATTGCTCCTCACAGTCCTCTCATTCCGTCTGTGTACTTGAATAAAAAACTCTGATCTTTGCTCTACACTATTCCAGGCAATCAGCACGTTTCATCAAGTGCACAGAATGGCTGGAGTGTCATTTGATAGGTTGTTGAGCTCAATTATCAACAGTCTTCCAGAATCACCGACCAAACGTTTAAAGCGCTGACCTCAGGCTCTCTCCTCTTACCCCAGGGCATCGTGAAGAGAGATGAAATCGTCTTTCGGGCAGCCCGGCGTCGCAGCATCCCCATCCTCATGGTGACGTCGGGAGGCTACCAGAAGAAGACCGCCCGCATCATCGCCGACTCCATCCTCAACTTGAACCGCGAGGGCCTGATTGAGGGCGTGGCGGCTGAGGAGGCGGGCCCATCTTTCATGCCACTCATGATGAGCAAGTCGTTGTCATCCGGGGCAACCTTTAATGCCATCTGAGGCTTTGGTCAGCAGTGGCTATGGGGAGTCCTGCTTCAGATAAGGACCTCGTAGGCTAAATTTGTCCTAAGGATGCACTTCGGTTGGCCCTCTGTGGTGGTTAGTAACGTGGAAACAGCCCAAGGCATGCCATTTGTTTCATAATTCAAATCATGTGAAAGAAATGAAAGTGAAAAATGAGCATCACAAAAAGCACTCTTAACAGCAATGTGTTTTCGTGATGTTGGGCTTATCAACTATCAAAGACTCTCTGAGACTAGTCTCGATCCATGAAGGATGTCTCTTGTTCCTTTAGCATTCAGGGAGTTTACAGAGAACTGACTGAATCTCTTCACTTTCCAATTTTTTTGAGACAGGTGGTGCATCTTCAGCCTCTAAGTGGCCAGTCTTAACTCTGTCCAGGGCATGTTTTCTAACTGCATTTTTACTTACAGTAACAGCTCACTCCAGCTGTGGGCTGTTCTCACAGTGACCTACTTCACAGTAACAGATAACGTACTCAGCACTATTAGCGTAGGACTAACTAACAGCTTGTCAGGGACTATGAGCTCATTCCAGTAGAGTGGGCAAGTGGACGTGTAGACGAAATGTGATCTTCAGCGGAGAGTAGCTTTACGTTTGAATTAATGAGAAAAACGCACTTTAAGTTGAAGTTAAAAGTACTAGTGTAAGTGATGTGTGAAAGTAGAATGGGAGAAAGTGTGATGTATTCACATTCATTGTGGTCTTGCATAACAGCTGGTCCTAGAACAGGACTGGTCCTGATGAGGCCCAGACTCTTGCCAGATCAGAGCCAGACCCATTCTAGTGCATTCAGGTGGCAAACCCAGAAAAAAAGTAAAAACAGAAAGACTTGTCTTAAGGCACAGTACATGTGACATGGAAGAACTAGGAAAGGAGGAAGTTGAAACTGAGGGAACTGACTGTTAGCCAGGTTGGAATATAGCTACATACATCAAACAGAATCACATAGCGGTTGTGCAATTTTCAGGTTTATGGTTTTGCCAACAATACTCTTCATGCACTGAACCCATCCTAATACATACCACATATCCACGTTTTTTAACATCATTTTTTTTTTATTTGTTATCTTACTGATGATTATTTATATGTGTTTGAGCTATTTGGTATGTTTATAAATTATGTTTATAAATGTAGGAAATAATCTGCATATTTGCATTGGGCCACCTGCTGTAGATAGTGCTGTGCTTTTTTGTTGTATTTCTTCAGTGCTGTAAATCATTTTACAAAGAAAGACAAGCATACACACACACACACACACAAACACACACATAAACACACACATACACACACACACACACACACAAATGCGTGCACACACACACAAATGCGTGCACACACAAAAACACACACACACACACACACACACACACACGCACACACACACACACACATACACACATTAACTGTTGTATCACAAAGCTTCTGACTTTAGCTAACCATTTCACTGTTCATGTCATTAGATATGCATAGACCCATTTGAAGATATGCGATTTCAATTTTACAATCTCATCCAGGTGTGTGGCGCTTTAATCCTTAATCCAAACATATTTTCCCTGTGTGAAACCTGCCTTGACAGAAATTAATTCTTCTAAAGCTAAAGTCGCCTCGATCTGAAAGCCTCTTATGATGTGATTTGCTGTCCAGCACACTCACAGCATGGCATTTCAATACTGTGCTGGAAAGGACTGTAAAGCTTGATCTGTCAGAATGCAACCCCATGCAGAGAAAGAGCGGAGACTTTCCTGCAACCTCTCTAATTGATCTACTGCAGAAATGGTTCATTCTCTCAGGGGGGGATATTGGAGCAAGGCATAGACCGTATGATGACAGCACTTTGCACATATGATTGGATGGTTGCACACACTCAAAGAAGGGTACCTTCGATCATGCCTAATGGTTTGGAATCGAAAGGCATGGAATAGAAACTGGATTGGACTGATCTGACTTAAGTAACTGCGTTGAGTAGTTTTTTAATTTGGGCTTTGTTTATGTGGCAGGCTAAAACCTGACTTTGGCGAGAGAATCTTTTCCTGAGTTGCAAAAACGACAGATTGCATTTGTCTTATCTCTATACATACCAAACTTTTTTATACACACACACACACACACACACACACACACACATATATATATATATATATATATATATATATATATATATATACATACATATATATATATATATATATATACAGACACACACAAAGCCGTTTTGATCAAGCATCTTTTTTGTTAAAGCCCAAGAGGTAGATTACAGATGTATGTGCCTCAAGGGACCCCCCCCCCTCTCTATTTCTCTCTCTTTCTCTCTTTCTCAGCAGTCTAACTCATCCCCCCATCAGCTCTGACTGCATCTGTTATTAATGAGAACAGTCCATGGGAGACTTCTTGGGAGAAACTAAGATAACTGCGAGGGAAATGGAGAGGAAATAATCTCCCCCCAAAAACGTAACAACACACACACTACATACTACACACTCCTTCCTTTTTTCTTTCTTTCTGGGGTGAACTCTTGTGTATGTAGAAGTTTGTGAGAGCTAATAGGTTTTGAAAGAAGCTCTTCCCTTTCAGATGATCGTGAGGCTCGCGTCTGTCTGTTGTCATTAGCCACGTGCGCGTCTCTGGTTTGCTTGAGGGAACTGACTAATGGCCCTGTAATGAGCTGCTGGAGCTGCTCTCCTACACTTCACGTCTTTTTCGAGGGCTCTCAGAAACACAATGGCAGAAAAGATACTTTACCTACCATCGAAACCCATCCCCACCCCCCTTACACACACACACACACACACACACACACACACACACACACATACACACACACACACACACACACACACACCACCCCTCAACAAACCCAGTTTTCATTCATCAGTCCATTCTCTCTTTTCAGGCTATTGAATAAGGTACGGCAGTACAAAGGCTAATGAGTTTTTCGTATTGATAAGATTGGAGACAGCTCTTCAGATGGATGAAAACATTAGTGCACTTTTAATAGTAGATGAGTAGCCTACAGTGTGAAAAATGGATAACATGGATACTGCCTACTGATCGATAGAAAACATTAATGCAACCTTTTTTTTTGTGAATGTGTACATCTGTCCACTGCTGATCCTGATATGCCTGTTGTTGTTTTTTTTGTTTCATCTTTTACTTCTTCAAAGTGCTGCTAACTACTAGCACCTTATGTTTTCATACAGCCATGTAAACTGTCATGTTTTCTAAATCTTGCTTCGGCTTTGGCTACACAGTAGGGTATGCCAGATGGTGTTAATGATACCTCCATGTTCAAATTGAATAAATAAATCAGGACTAAACCAAATGTCGTCGTTGTTGTTGTTGATGATGTCCTACAGCAATGTTATTCTCAAATATGATTCATGAAGCTGTCACAGTAATATCTCGCTCCCACTAAATGTGTGGTACCTCAATGTTTAGAAAGCACTCCACACACTAACTGTGTGATTAATAGTAGGTGGAATTGTTTGCTGAGTATGAGGAAAAAGCACATTACACGATTCCTCATACATATTTTACTTGTGTGGATTTGCTTGTGGAGGGTGGCTTGTGTGACTTGTACAAATTGAGAAGTAGGCTACCACATAGCTACTGTATTTTGTAAGCACGGTTTTCATGAAGATAGAGGTCTGTACACTGAAGAGAGAGAGAGGAACTCAGTCAATGAAACATTTAAGTGATGCCCTTTTATGATGGAGATGGTGCAATAGATCCTATATTGTAGAAACACCAAGTGATCTGTGGATATAAACACAACCAAACATGTCTCCCTGTGGGGGTTCATTAAGCGACGTCAGTCAGAGGAGTCTCTCCCTGAGGTTTCTGTCTCTGCTATTGCATGGACAACTACAGTACTTTCTACTCATAGTCAACAAAGGCATCATGATAGTCTGTATGAACATGAAAGGTTTTTAACTGCATTATGCACTGTCTGCAGGGCCGTCCTCAGGGAAGATTACTACCATGGAACGCCATGATATCACATACTAAAGTGATGTTGAAACCTGTTTAGAATTGAATGCTTAAGTCAACATACATAGGTTATTGTTAAGATTATAGGTTGTGAGATTATAGCGATGGCATGTTTTCATGAGGACACTGAGCTGCTGGTCCAACTGGACTGGTGCTGTCTCCACCAGCAGGTGGAGTTTGTTTGTGTACCATGTCTTGATCACAACATGGGAGGCCAGTTCTGACGCAGCCCAGAGTTTCTTGATGAGTCAGCAGCAAACTAGCATCTGTACAGTATTGCATCATGCAAGCTGTCGCTATCTCTCTCTTTGTCTTGCACACTTTCTCTTTCTCTCTTCCCAGGCCCCTAGTTCTCACTCTCTCTCTTCCTCAACCTTTCTCTTTCTGTCCCCCTATTCCCCTCTTTTCCTTTCATCCCACCTCTTTCTCTCCCGTTCTTCCTGTACCCTTCTCTCTCTTTCTGCTTCCCTACATATCCCTCTCTCTCTCCCTTTCTTCCTGTACCCTTCTCTCTCTTTCTGCTTCCCTACATATCCCTCTCTCTCTCCCTTTCTTCCTGTACCCTTCTCTCTCTTTCTGCTTCCCTACATATCTCTCTCTCTCTCCCTTTCTTCCCCGTGCCCTTCTCTCTCTCTCTTCTCCTCTACCTATCCCTCCCTCTATCTCTCTCTCCCCAGGCACTGAAAAGCTTGTCTGACGCCTCTTTAGACCTGCTCCCCTGCTGTGTTGTTTTTTTACACATCCTCATTAAGCGCCACAGTCCTCTCCACCCTCTCCAAGGCCTTTCCTCTTTATAGACCCTTTCAACAATAAAAACAAAAACAATGCTTGAACGTTCTATTTGGGCCCCAATCTACTTCCTCTGCATTTAAGATAACATGGAATGTTAAAAAGGAAGTCTTGTGGGGCCAACTATGATGCTGATAATGGAACTCTCTTGAAAGGGTCCATAGGGCCTGACATAACGTAACGCCTCACGCGTGTCCTGCTCGTCCCCTTCCCTCCCATAAAACCCGACTGGCAGGGTCACCCAGGTGGAGGACACTGACTAAACTAAGTCTGCATGGCACCTGGAGGTATCATGAAAACCAGACGGCCACAGTGTTTGGTTGGGGTCACAAACCGAGGCCTACAGAGAAACCGGAAGTGTCCAGGCAAATCACAGTTTGCTGTCTAGGGGTGAAGAAAAGTGAACATTTTGGCTCTGGAATGTAAATTAAAGGTAATACTCTGCGTTTCATTCTTCCATATGATGTGTTTCCTTGGACGTGTATCCTATTGTTGGTGGTTGAAATAACATCACTGAGCAAGAAAAGCAGTCTTGTATAATGTAGAACTTGTGGTGACATCACAGAGGTCTGCCAATGAGGCAGTGTGTCCTCCCTATCTTTATGGGTAAGAGATAAACTTCTGGCTTCCACAATGTTGTGTTTATACAAAATGCAAATGTAGAACATGGATCAAAATATCTGACAAGGATGGTGGAAAATGACATGTCATTATGGTTCCTTCTGATAAGAAAGAAGAGATTAATATGATCAGTATCATCAGAGTATTGTTTAAGTTCATTTTTGTTTCCACAACAATATGCTCCTTTTAGCGGAATGGTGATCCTTGTTGGCTTTTGGCTATAAAGAGATCCAGAACAATAGCATCAAAAGGATTTCTGCATTAATGTTTGAAAACTCTGATAGCTGAAATAAGCTTTTAATCCACAGAGAAATGGGGGGAAACGCAATGGAGGGAGAGAGAATTTTTTTTGATCTCTGAAATACAGGCGTATAGATCAAATTACAGATGGTGTCGGTGAGTGAAAACACAGCTTTCATGTTCAGTTGTCCATTTCAGCTTCTGCTGCCCTTTGCCAGGTATTTTCATGGGCTTCCTGGTGTATGGCCATTGTGAACATGATAATTTTGACTGCCAATCAAATTCATCAACATGCAAGTGTTGTGTGTAATAATTGTATGGCTGTATCTTTACTGAGCGGAGTTACTGGACCCCTCTCACCTCCCCATCCATCATCATTAGACTCACAATCCCGTTTGCCACTTTCGTAAAAATCCCACAATCCCTTTCTGCTCATTGGTGACATTGTTAAAAAAGGCCATCATCCCCTTCACCAAATCCAGTGCTTCTTATTGCTCCTCCATCCCTATAATGGTAGCGCCTTACATACCTCAAAGCTCTGCATATTGTAAAGGCAATGCAATATAGATGGAAATGAGATAAGACCCTGTTATTAGATTGGGCTGGTGGGGACGTCTGAGCTGTGGCAGCCAGCCTTGTTATGATGCAGTCCAGGGATATGCAATTGCAAGAAGCAGGTGGATAATTTATTGTTTGCATTCCATATCTTGTTACAGGTAAATACATTCCTGGGGAAGAAATATATATATTTTAATGATATAATTTCCCTGTTTGCCCTGCAAGTGTGTGTGCGAGGTAGGAGGCCATTCATTAAACTGCTGCCAGTCATTCAAGTGTTCAAGTGAAGTTTCCCAGTACATCAGGAGATTTCCTCTGATTAATTCCTGACAGGCCAAATGGGACAATGGGAGAAACATACACAAAACAATCGGTATAATATTTTATATACATTCTAGTCTATGTCTACTAGCTGGTACCAAGATGCTTTTTTAAATCACTGAGGTGTATTGTCCGTATTCAGATCCCAAGTTATTTGGACACAGGACGGGGAAAGAACCATTCTGGGCATTCTCTGTGGTGTCACTTTGAAACCCAGTAGATTTCTTCTGCATGACTTAGAATCAGATTGTTGTTTACGATGACTAAGAAGTAAGATGAACTGTTGTGTGGCATGTACACATTATTATGTAAGCGTGTGTCAAATGATGAGAATTAAATGAGAAAGGAGCCATCTCAAGTGCAAACCAAATATTGAAATAGCCTCTGAGATGTATTACAGTAAAGATATGAATATTTGATATGACTGTTTTTTTTTAATTGCATACAGTAAGCACATTTTAGAAAACAGTGCCTGTTTTTTTTTTTCAAAACACTACACATAATTAACGCAACAAAGCAGAACACCTTAGATCTCTGGAGCAGAATTAAACATAAAAACCCAATTTTATTGTCGTATCACAAAATAATATCATGTGTGTGTGTGCGTGTGTGTGTATGTCTGTGTGTGTGTGTGTGTGTGTGTGTGTGTCTGTGTGTGTGTGTGTGTGTGTGTGTGTTTGCTGCTCTCCTCTGTCTTGGCCAGACAGAAGCTCTTCAGAGGTCCCCTGGTTATGTGAGATATAGTGTCACCCAGACTTGTGCCAGGGCAGGCGAGACGAGTAGCAAGAGACGAGACAAGGTGTGAGAGCAGCAGCAGCAGCTGTGCCATTTGATGCCTGGGCCACACGCCAATGCCATCTAGGGCCTGCCGTGCCCGATGTGCCACCCCACACAACCCATCAGCTCCCAGCTGCGGCACCTGTCGTGCTGGGAGAGAAGGAGAGAGAGAAAGGAATGTGGTGTGTGTGTGTGTGTGTGTGTGTGTGTGTGTGTTTTTTTTTTTAATTGGACAGATAAGATTGGCAATGATAATCAGAGTCAGAGTTCCAGGGTTGTCGCTAAAATCCTGTCAGAGTGAATCTACCTGGTTGGAGAGACAAAGAGGTGCAGGCTGGTGCGTGGAGGTGGGGGGTGGGGGTTGGAGGGTGAGACAACAGAGCACCTGATGTTACTCATGTGCTAACAAGTGTTCAGGAAGTCTACACACCAGTTCTTTTAGGCAAGTCCCTCCACTCGGCGGCCATATTGCAACGCTTTTTGGGAACTTATCGGGCATCTATTTCGGGTAGAACTGCGCGTGTGCAATACTTCACGAATCACAACACACCAACCTCGCTCCAGCTGCAAGATCACAACACATGATTGGCACGATGTATTCATAACATACCACATGATTGTCAACTTTTGGCGGCGGAAGAGGCGGAATCTGTGTAGACGACTGCCATGTTTGCATTAAGAACTAGCCCCATACATTTCTATGGGAGATTCTTTGAGTGCTGTGTCTCCTAATTAGAAAGTATCTGGTCTACACAGTGCTAACAAGTGTTCAGGAAGTCAACGCAAGTGCTAACAAGTGTTCATGAAGTCTACACAGTCCCACCTCAGGTAGTTGAACACCGCTGCTTCACTGGCTCCTCCTCGTTGTCCCTACCTGCTCAACAGTAGCACAGAACAGACGATTCTGGGGCCTGTGATGTTGGCAGTCACTGTGTGAACACATAGCCTTTTCGTTTGCTGGACGCTCTACTTTGGAAAGAATTCTGTATGAAAGAACAGAAAGAATTCCCTGTACCAGGATACATGATGCCACCAAGGCCTGTGATAACTTTATTATAGCAATCTACACAACATCCACTTTCTCACCGCTGAAAGAGTGCAAGTGCCTTTTCGAAAGTCTTGTTCTCAACTTTCAACACAGCAGGAAGTACATTGTACGCAGATGGAGAACCAAGTGCATGGAGAACAGGACCATCAGGAGACCAAGACGTGCATTAGGCTACCCAGATTCTTGTTGCCATTTTCTCACTCAGGCTTTGAGGGGATTTGTACAGATGCTCATTTTCTGCTGAAGTAGTTCTAATCAAAGAGCCAGCAAGAATGTGCCAGGCTCTTTCCCCCCCTCCCCCCCCTCCTCTTCCCCCCCTCTCCTCTCCTCTCCTCTCTCCATCGCTAATTGAAAGGCTCACAAACGTATACTGGGCGCTGTGGGACTCCGCGTGTGATCGTGACGGATGTGTTGATTTTGCGGCGATAGGAGAATGCTTGTGATGGCTCAGTGCTTACGGGCTGACTAAGAGAGCCACCACCCCTGCCGTGATCTCTTGGGGTGCGCGGTGGATATTTGGTGTTATTGTTTTTGTTGTATCAATCTAATTTGCCATCTTGGACGGGACAAACATAATACCCTGCTTTATCTAATGTGCGGTGGTTACGCAACTCCTCTCCCGCAACGCAGTCTGATGAACGCTCTCACTACGGGTGTTTCGGTTAAATGTTCTGTGCAGAGATACAACGAACATTCACATACACACACACACGCACGCACGCACACACACATACACACACACACACACACACACACACACACACACACACACACATACATACAAACACACACACACACAGCCACATGCACACAGACGAATCAGTCATACACAGACACTTAGTAAAGGTTTCCAATGTTCTGAATTGTGCAGAAGGCACTATTTTAGATTGCCCTATCAGTAGGATCCTGCCTCAGTGTAAGATCCCAAAGAGCATGCACATTCTTTTTGTATTACTGTTTAGCTTACTCTTCCATTTGTGACTCATGCCACGCACCGTACACTGTATTCCCAAACAATATGAGACGAGACGATACCCTCATGTCTCACCCCTCCCGCCTTCACCCTCAATCGCTTTTGCCAACGCACCACCTCACAGTACCGACGCTCGCCAACCCCGCAGGCCAGTCCAGTCCAGTCCAGGGCCGCCGCAGGAGTCTGTTCGCCCCCCCTAAAAAACGACCCAAACAAACCCTGCTGCCTGATTACAGGCCCAAGCACTGTTCCAGGCGTTCCAGTGCTGACCTCCTTTATTAGTCATGAAACAATGAGATCACCCAGGGGCCCATCCCAGGCCGCCCATCCCCTCCTCCATCCCTGCCCCGCACTGCCCTGCCTTGCTATGCTCTGCCTGGCACTCAAGCTTACACTTCTCTCTCTCTCTCTCTCTCTCTCTCTCTCAGCAGCAGTGCCTCTTGTCTTACTGCAGAGGCTCCCTTCGTCCCCAGCAAAAGGGCCTCCGGGTAAACAAATAATGTATCGTGGCAACAGAAGCTTTTGAGGCCATCACAATAGCAAAGGGAGGGTGTTTGTTATTGTGGGGTATTATTATGCGTCTCGTGTTTTCTTTTTTATTCTGGTATAGCAGCAACCACACCGCACCCCGACACAGCCGCTCCACCCCGAACGAGCAGCTTGCCGATTGTAGTCTCATAACAGATTCCGTCTGCGTCGATGGCTGTCTCTGAAAATGTCAGATATGTGTGAAATCTCGCTGCTTGGCAGACAAATGGAATTGTCATGCCGTAGCAGTGTCCACGCGGGTCCCGAGGCCGGCAGCAGTGGCCGCGTCTTAATGCAGGGGGGGGGGGGGGGGGGCGGAACTGTTATCGTGCGTCTCAGCAGACTGAGCATGTGTCCTCAGAGCAAGGTTGTTTCCATTGAAGGGGCAGGGTGGTCCCGGCCTCTCTCTTTGGGACTTAACATGCCTTGAGCACTTCGTGACATGAGTGCATCATCAGAAACAACTGGGTACTCAATCACAGTGAGAGCCAGTGTAAACAGATAACGGCTTAACAGTGGAAGGATTACATTTGTTTCTGTTTCGGTTTGGCTACTTTCCTGCATTGCCACTATGAACTCACTGCCACAAGATGTTGCTGGTTCATTTCCATGAACATCTATGCTGATTTCCTCACCATGCACATATACTGCAGTAAGATGCAGGTAGGAGGTGCGTACATCACCTGTACAACTAATGAAGAACTGTTTTTGGAAGAAACCTTGTGGGCAGGATAGAATTCATTTCTACCTTAATACTACCACTTGCCACAACTGTTTCTCTCTCTGTTTTTAGTTTTTAATATAGTAATATCCTCAGACCCAAGTGTGACCATGTATTTGACCATACTTCCCCACTTGGCTTGGTCAAAGCCCTTTTAGGTAAGTCCCTCCACTCAGCGGCCATATGGCAAGTCCCTCCACTCGGCGGCCATGTGGCTTTTTGGGCACTCATCGAGCATCCATCTCAGCAGAAATACGCGTGCGCAAGGCTTCACGACACCAATCTACTGCAATCTTGCTCCAGCGGCGAGATCACAACACATGATTGGCACAATGTATTCACAACACACCACATTATTGGCTCAATGTATTCACAACACAGCACATGATTGGCTCAATGTATTCACATGTCGACGTTTTGCCGAGGAAGGGGTGGGATATGTATAGACAACGGCCATATTGGCGTTACAAACTAACCCCATGCATTTCTATGGAGTATTTTTTGAGTGCTGTGTCTCCTCATTAGAAAGTCTCTGGCTTGGTCCAAATGGTCCAAAGTCTGCAGTGGCCTCTCTTTACCAGCAGGTGGCTGAGGGGAGTGTGTGAACTGTTAACTCTTGCACAGATGTTATCCTGATCAAACTTGGACCTGCTGGGTTGGATCCATCCCTCTGGAGCAGAGGTTCTCAAAGTTTTGATTGGTGAGGGCCAATTCAGGAACCCAACATTGAACTGAGGGCCGCCAAAGGGGCGGGGGGAGAAAAATAAAATAAAAAACCTGGAAAAAAATCCCATTTGTATCATTTTGATGACCAGGTTACATCTCTACACTTTACATTTTAATTCATAACTGAGGCTAAACCTGGCAAAACTTGTGAAAATCTTAAGAAAAATTGCAATGCACACACAATCCCTGGGGTTCTCTACCCTCAACAGACAAATTTGGGATATAACAGTTCTGGTTGCAGTCCATTTCAAGTACAAACTTATTTAGAACAGACAGTCTCAGTGTGCCTTGCTTCTTATCAGCATAGGCCTTATTCAGGGCCAATTCCAGCTACCAAAGCACCACAGGAAAACCTGACGGCCACGAAACACCACTAAACGGAGATTCATTCTTTTCAAAGCACACAGTAAAGTTGTACAGTTTTAACAGTTTTACAGATGTTATCAGATGTTATCGCGGGCCGCCAGAAATGTTTCCGCGGGCCGCCATTGGCCCGGGGCCGCACTTTGAGAACCTATGCTCTGGAGCAACTGAGATGGATGCTTGGACATTTACTGACCTACAACGTAAAGGATGAGACCTGTGGTACATATGCATATAATGGCCATGGTAAAACTCTATGCTAAGTTGTATAAGTCTCCTAACTCAAATAACGGTCTCAAAGGGCTGCCTGCTTGGCAGTAGCTGCCCTCTTTTCTAGATGACAGCTTGACCTGGTCCAAGGTTAGCTGCTGTGTGAGAACACTGCTCCTATAGCTGTGATTACTGCAACTGCTTGAACAAGCCCTAAAGTTAGGATCCTCAGAGTTGTGGGCTGCTGCAAATGATTTTTTTCCCTGTTTAAAGCTAATTAAATAAATAAACAGAAAACAATGAAAATGCCCAAAACCACAAGCGATGAACGAGGCATGGCTCTCTTCGCTTGAAGGTAAATTATGAGCACAATTACTTCTCTGCAGCAATACTCTGTTGTCTACAACGCAAACAATGAATCCTGTTGGCTGTCTTAATTGCTGCCTCAGTTCAACAAGCAGTTCAAATGCAAAGCAAATTGCAAACATCCTTTATAGTTGTAATTGTTGTGTTCACTGGAAGTCCAACAAGCTAATCAGTCCAGCTATTTACATCTCTTATGAATGATCGCTATCCACAACGCAGATGATTCTGGAGTGAATCTGATGCTAGTCCACAATTATCTGGATCTTTACCGGTTCTGACCTACACCAAAACAAACTAAAAGCCCTTTCACACTGACTGATAATTCTGTTTCTTCACTTTGCTCCCTATCAAGATCATCATCATTGACTGGAATTAATTTGATGTGGGCAGCCGTGGCCTACTGGTTAGTGCCTTGGACTTGTTACCGGAGGGTTGTCGGTTCGAACCCTGACCAGTAGGCGCGGCTGAAGTGCCCTTGAGCAAGGCACCTAACCCCTCACTGCTCCCCGAGTGCCGCTGTTGTTGCAGGCAGCTCACTGCGCCGGGATTAGTGTGTGCTTCACTTCACTGTGTGTTCACTGTGTGCTGAGTGTGTTTCACTAATTCACGGATTGGGATAAATACAGAGACCAAATTTCCCTCACGGGATCTATAGAGTATATATACTTATATACGTATGTTGTTTACTCCGATTGAATCTCCTCAATCAATTTAGCTAAATTGTTGTATCTCAGTTGTTAGTTACACCTGCCAAATAATAAATATTTAAATAAAGTAAAAGTCATTGTAAATATCAGACCCCTGTTCACTGCTCTATAGACACACAGTAAGTATGCATCCACTGGTTGACCTTTTGTGACCTTGCTCTTGCATGTTTACTGAAGCCAGCATCGTCTACCACTACAGCATGGGTGTCAGCTGAGAATGTGGGTCTGAGAGGCTAGTTCTACTTAACAATCCAAGGGAGAGACACCTGAACATTCCCCCGATCCCCTGATTGTGATGGTTGGCCCACAGCAAGAACCCTCCCTTCCAAGACTGCAAATTAGGCCGATAGAAATGCAATGCAAATACATTCAGTCTTCCACCTATCACAATTCATTAGGCCTGATGTCTATACAGGGCTAAAAACTCCCAGTGGACCTTGGTTCTGTTCTCCAAAGGTTGTTTTGTTTTGATATGTTTATGTGTATTTCCGCGCATCTTGTTTATTTTAAAGTGCTCCATCAAATAGAAGGCATCTTTGGATTCAATAGGGTACCTTGGGGATTTGAGATCTATTCCAAACCATGGAGGTATGGACGGCTTACCAACAGACTAGGTCAACGTGAGGGAAACGTGTAAGGCCCACCACAAACATGGAGACAGCTTTCTCTCTCTCTCCACACACACACACACAAACACACACACACAACACACACACACACACACACACACGCACACACACACACACACACACACATTAAACCCCCATCATCTGGGCCTACCTCTCTGAACAGAACCCAAATAACAATCAATCAGGTCCAGGAGGAGCCAACACACACAAACACAGAGCTCACTTTTCCCACCCGTGCCAGGAACAAAGATCCACTGTTCAGCAATAGGCGGCTTTTTGGGGGGAACTGTGACCCATCCTCATTAGGAAGCTAGCTCCACCACAGCATGTGCAATGAGAGAGTGTTTGTGATGCCAAGTCAACCAATGCTTTTGCCTGTCATAAACTGAAACCCACATTCACCTCCTCCAGCTGTTTTGTGCTTGTCTGGGTCAGTTAGTAGATGATCTGGCACTGTTGACTATGTTTTGTATTTAACAGCTGTTTACATTATGATCGTCTCATCTGCCATCTGCCATCAAGCACATCTGCCAAAGAAATAAAAGCAAATAATCTGCCAGAAAGATCAAAGCCATCAGATATGCTAACCGGAGGCCCTGGGCACAACTTTGCAATGGTGTAACTCTTTATGTAAGTCCACCAAGGCAATGACAGGCATAATAGGGGAGGCTGTTGAGTTTATTGGGCTCTGTGAGAACCTGAATGGGTAATATGAAGGAGAAAATGAGTGCGGAAGTCTGGGGCATTTGGTCAAAGGTCAATTACCTGACCCATTAAACATGGGTCCCCTGGGGAGGCCCAGGGCTGTCTAGACAATGACAGGGGAGGGCATGCTTTAGGCGCAGGGTGGTCCCTGATCCGCCTCAAAGACATAACGACAACGAGAGAATGAGAGAGAGAGAGAGAGATGGGGCACAGAACCATGGAGGGGGAAGGGGGGAGTCAGAGAGAGAGAGAGAGAGAGAGAAAGTCAGAGAGAGAGAGGTGGAAATGAAAGGATGAGGGAGAGAGATGGAAAAATTGAGACTGAAAGTCAAGACAGGGGGATAGTGAGACTGCAGAAATGTATAAAAATATTCAGAGAGTACTGTACGTGCACAGTGGATCCAGAAAAACATATATGGAGGGGTAAAGAAAGACAGAGAGAGAGAGAGAGAGAGAGAGAGAGAGAGAGAATCTTTTATATGCCCTATGCAAACGGAGTTAGCTCTCCTGGAGCAGGGCAGGACTCCGACCATGCTCAGGCAGCCTGGCCCTTCACAAGCTCAGGCAGAGGAAGTGAGGGCTGTCATCTGAATCAGGAGAACAAAAGGCCCTTCACCATGAAATATGTTGTTTTGCTATGGTCTGTCGTCTGGCTCCTACAGTCTTTTCAGACTTCATCTTCATCAAAGTAAACCTAAACTGGATTTTTCAAGGGCAGAGTTATATATTTTTTCCAGAGAGAGAGAGAGAGAGAGAAATGGCTAAAGGGAAAAGAATGACCCCCCCCCTGGCAATAAAAGCCATTGTGTAATTGAAGTCGAAGCATAAAAGCTGTACAATGGATTGATATCATGGAAAGCATTTATGATTTCTGACACACACTCACAAGCATATGGACATGTACACTCAGACACACACACAGAGACACACACAGACATAAACATGCACACACACACACACACACACACACACATATACAGAAGTATGCATGTGTGTGTTATGCATGTGTAACCAATCCAGACATAGAGATAGAAAGAAACAAACAAGGAACATCCAGGCAGTGTGACTAAAAACAGAATGAAAGAATTACCCATCACAATCTGTGATGGCCCCAAAAGAGGGCTTATTATTCAGGCAGCTCTCCAGGTAATTGTTTACACCCTTCAGTAGAGCCTAAACACCCTCTCCAGCACATACACACATACACACACACACACACTTCACTCATGTTTTGCCACCAGAGACAAACACACGCGGCAAGCAGCCTGATTCTGGGCGTTCTTAAACCTTTGTCTGAGGTGACACTGCAGCAACATCAAGGCAGAGTCAGAACTGCATCCAGATGCTCCATTTAGTTCTCATATTGTTCCGAATGATGGGGATCAGTGTGCTGGCAAATTCTGGGCAGCCTGCCCTCTCTTTCACTCTCTCTCTCTCATTCTCTCCCTCCCTTCCTTCTTTGCTGATGGTCGGTCTGTCTGCCTCTCCGCCTGTCTGTTTATGGGTCTGTATGACATTCCCACAAGACCATGACGAAAGTTTTGGCAAGACAAAACACAACTCGAAGAAATGAGCTTGATGAATTGAAGGTATGTCAAGAATTATAAATGAGGCTATAGAAGTGGGCTTTGTGTGGTGGAGTTTAATGATAGATATGCACATCTGATCCTTGTATGGCAATGTATGAGTATTTTCTTTGGCTCTAAAGGCACTTAGGATCTCCACCTTTTGTCCAAGGGGGAAATGAAATATGAGATTGATGAGAGCTTGATGAGAGTTTTTTACATTTGTACCATATTTTTCTCCATGTCTCCATCCATATCTCCCCGTTACCTGTTGTCTGCCTCACCAACTCCATGTCATTGTACTTCGTCAGGGAAGGTATGGTTACCAAAGCATGAGTGGTGTCTGGGTGAAAAGGAGTTGTGTTGCTTGTTACAGTAATGAACAATGCTTTTCACTGGTGATCCTGTCATTCTTTACTCTGTCTCTCCTCCTCCCACTCTCACTCACTCTCGCTATGTGTGTTTTTGTATGTGTACATGTACATCTTTGTGTTTGTGAGTGTGTATGTGTGTGTGTGTGTGTGTGTTTGTGTGTCAAACAGCTCATAAATAGAAAATTGTGTATCTGTCCAAGGGGACCACCAAACTACATTTACAACCCAGAGGTAACATGCACCATCCCGGGCATTCAAGCTGCCAGTTCTGCTACATATTACTTCAACAAATGTATCTGTGCTTAGCAGCTACTGTATCTGGAGACCCACAGCACAACTAGAATACATGCAGAAAAACATGGAGAATTTATGCAGTTTGTTTCATATTAGACAGGATGCTTCATAGGAGCCCACTTATTTGTCAAGGGAATATGTGGTGAGAGAGAGGGGGGGCATCCAATGTAACACAGTGTAACAGAGAGAGTTTCTCGATTCCCATGTGGTGGATGGATGGAGGAGGATATCTGTGTGCTTCCTCTTAGAGCTCTGGGAAATCTCTGTAGGGTGAGAGAACCCTGTTCAGCCTTTGTGGTCCCAAAGCTCTTCAACACTCTGGTGTGCACAGGTGTGTGTGTGTGTGTGTGTGTGTGTGTGTGTGTGTGTGTGTGTGTGGGTATGCATGTGGAAGGGGGTTGAGTGGGGAAAAAAGAAAGGGAAAGAACAGGGAAAGTTATATGAGTTGCGTGTTTATGTGTACTGTGTGTGTGTGTGTGTGCATGTGTGTGTGTGCGTATTTGTGCGCGCGTGTGTGCGTGTGTGGGTCTGGGTGTGCGTGTGTGGGTCTGGGTGTGCGTGTGTGGGTCTGGGTGTGCGTGTGTGGGTCTGGGTGTGCGTGTGTGTGTATGTGTGTGTGTGTGTGTGTGTGTGCGTGTGTGGGTCTGGGTGTGGGTGTATGTGTGTGTGTGTGTGTGTGTGTGCGTGTGTGGGTCTGGGTGTGGGTGTATGTGAGAGAGTGAGAGTACCGGTAATGTTGAGTGTGTCTGCGTGTGCATGTGTTCATGCACATATCCACCAGCAGTATTGTATGATGATGATGTGAATGGTTTGCCATTCTGCCAGCTCTGACCATACTGTTTAAACAATCCATCTTTGCTCTCTAATACCCAGCCTGCACAGAATATGCATAATGACTTGCAGGTGGTTTGTTGCATGAACACGCAGATAGCTGATTGTAACAGAGCGCACAGGGACCAACTTTACAGAACGTCAGGAAGTTTTTGTTTTGGGTGAGTGTTCAGTCAGACAGATGCAGTTGTGTTCCATTTTGAGTGAGGTTGAAGTTAATGAGGCACAGGCTAATTTGAGTTTGATGTGAAGGGAAACACAATGTTTTCCCCACAAAATGGCACGTTTCCAACAACGCAGTACGTGCAACGTGTACTATTTGCCTGACAAAAGATGTATTCACAAGACACACTTACATAGGAACTATTTGTCAAAAACAGAACATTTTCTGTATAACAATTCATTATATTATCCTATGGGAGGATCCATCTGTGTTTACATAGATATCCTTCTTACTAATTAATGACCACCAAAACACAACTCCTACTGTAATGAGGGACCAAGAGCAGTGTGCACATATCTTTGTCTAGAGAATAGCAAGTCTCTCAACCCTGAAAAACACAGTACAACAAAAAGAACCAGCCACTTCCCTGACACAAACGGTGGTAGGCAAGAGCTCAGTGAAGTCTTCTGGCAGAGGAAGTTCTCTGAAGGCTCGTTTTTGAAGATGGCAAAGACATAGATTCCACAACATGTTTCATAGCAGCCTTCCTTGCTCTCTCTCTCTCTCTCTCTCTCTCTCTCTCTCTCTCTCTCTCTCTCTCTCTCTCTCTCTCTTTGATGAACAAGCTGGGGAGTGGATAGGCACACACCTGGACTCCCTGGAAAGCTGGAGAACAAGCCTAAATGGGATGTGATTCTGGGAGAGTGCCCAGGCCCAGAGAGACTGCGGAGATGTTTTACTCTCCCAGTAGACGACACAAAGCCCAGATCCAGCCTCAATCTGAACTCTGACCAGAGGCACAGTCTCCAACATGACCAGTAGTGGCCCACTCACCTCTGCATAGCTGTTAAAGGAGAATTCTGGCGATTGTTCATGAGCAGCCCCCATGATCGTGCCCCCAGAGTGTAGTGCTGTAGCTGTTGGCTGCAGCAACTCGACCTAGGTAAAACCGATTGTTTTTGGGTTTTTTTTCCCTACACACAGTACTCGGTGACCTCAAGAAAATCGCCGGAATTCTCCTTTAAAAACTCCTGAACTGTGCTTTAAGCCTAGGGGAACTTCCATTGCAACATGCAGTCACTGAGAAAACAAGACACAAAGTACATGTCAGAAGCCATCAACTTGTAGAGTTTGTTATTTGGACACCACCCAGCCCTCTCAGTGGTAACCATGTCAGATATCTGATGGAGAAAGCCAGCTTTATGTCTGTAGACCTTTAAGCTTGCTGCTCAGGCATAATATGAACCCCTCTGGTGTATTCGTAGAGGAGTTCTGAATTCAAACAGAGGTTGGGTGTGGTGGTGCTGGTGTTGGGGGCTTTTGGAAAGGCACCTGGAAATGGCCTTTCTATTATAGCTGACAGCCTGGCTTATAGCCTTCTGCCTCTGACTGTATCGGCTCTGTTGATTGACAAGGCAATGTAGCATGCCGAAGCAGTTCTGACAGCAAGTAAGTCTCTCAAGTGTGTGTGTGCGTGTGTGTGTGTGTGTGCGTGTGGGTATAGTGTGTGTGTGTCGCTATGGTTTATATTCTGTACTAAAATAGAAATAAATACTCATACTGTATTGAGTCATGAGTCAGCTCTACCATGACTAAGACAGTCATTGCACTGTTTACCCATGTATATAATAAATGACCTGTAAAGGCAACACTTACTGCACTTGACAACCGTCAGTTTAAAATCTAGGCCACTCTAATAAGAGGGAAGCCTTGTGTGTGTGTGTGTGTGTGTGTAAGAGAGTGTGTGCGTGCGTGTGTGTGTGTGTGTGTGTGTGTGTGTGTGTGTGTGTGTGTGTGTGTGTGTGTTTGTGTGTGCGTGCGTGTGTGTGTGCACGCACGCGTGTGTGTGAGGCTAGTGTAATAAGAGGGAAGGCTGGTGAGACTTGTTTTTTAACGTGATCACATCATCGGTCTGATTTATGCGTTGCGCGTGTTTTACAGACTCTGGTGCTGAAGACGCCATGCTTGAGGTATGCAAATGAAACACGTCATTAGCCTCCCACTGTTGCATCTGGCCCACCTCTGATTCCACCCCCATCCTCGCGGCGCTGATGGACTTGGCCTACCTCATCAAGCGCACCAACACTAAACAGACTCATCTCTGTTCCTGAGGAGACTCATGCAAGGGCTCCCCAGGATCACATCAAACTCTGAAAGCACTGGCCGGTTTGGATGGAGAGTGCTTTGTCCAAGCAAGCAGTACTACAGAGGCTGACATTTTTAATAGTCTGACAGTCTGTTAGAGGCAGTTTTAATATACTTTATAGAGGACAGTGGAGCTGTTAATCACGAGCCTTCTCTAGTGGGTTTCTGCATTTGTGGGTTTTCCTACAAGCCGGGGAAGAGAGAGGAGGGCAGGCACAGGGACATTTTCTTGCAACAGCAACAGCAAGAGCAGCTGAGGCTGTGTCTGAGCTATCTGTCCCAGAGGACCTTCAGTTTGAGCCTTTTTGAGAGGACAGAGATGGAGGGAGCCAGAGAGAGAGAGAGAGAGAGAGAGAGAGAGAGCAAGAGAGTGAGTGACCAAAGAGAGACAGAGACAATTGTCAAAAGGGATGGAGAAAAGGGTGAAGAGAACATGAGGTTAAAAAAGAGTGACACAACAGTGAAGAGAACGTTATAGAAACGTTATACTGCTGTTATAGAAAACAGAGTGAGAGAGAGAAAAGAGATGGAAGTGTCACACCCGGCTATGCCGTGCTGGGTGTGTCTCTCCCTGGCTTGGCCCTGCGGGTAATCCAGCCTGCATTTCCTACTGCTGCTGTTCTGTCGCCTTTAGGTGGAGCTGTTGCTGTGGGCCGTGCCGTGCTAATTGGTGGGCCGATGAGAGGGTCTTTAAAATCGGCGCCTTCCAGTCGGCTCGCCCTCTCTTTCTGCTCCCCCGGCCTGACGACGAGAGGCGGGCTGCGGTCGTCGTTCCTTGCCCGTACACCTTTTTGCTTTACACTTACAGTACATCATACTGATATGCACGACACTTTTGGTTTGCTTACCACCTACTGACTTCGGACAAATCATTCGTTAATAAACTAACATCATATTTAAACATACATTAAGTTCAGTGTGGTCTCCCCTATGTCAGCTCTACTTTGAGCCAAGTGGTCCTGACAAAGAGAGAGAAAAGAGATGGAAGAGAGAGAAAAGAGATGGAAGAGAGAGAAAAGAGATGGAAGAGAGAGAAAAGAAAGAGAGAAAGGGAAACAGAATGATAGCCCAAGGCAGTGGCCATTGTTCCTGCTGCACATATGGCTTTGGCCCTGGTGGATTTCAGCAACCCAGCACTGGGTAACAAACATCTCTATCAGAGCAGCACTGTGGAAACATAACAGGACAGAACACATTAGAAAAGCCATTTCAATCTTTCTGCACTATCATATACTTGATAGGAATGTCTGCTTGAAGGAATCACACAAGTAACCAAAACAGGAAATGTGTAGTATACGGCTGGGCCCAAAAATAAGAGAGAACACGTTGAAAACAAGTGTTACTCATTCATTCAACCCTCAATGACATAGAAAGGCACACGAAACTGAGAAAAACAGTAGGCCTAGACATTATTGTTTAAAAGAAAACATATACACATATCCCCCCATGTGTTCATGAATTTGTACATATATAATAGTACAATGTTGACTCCATGTCTCTATGGCTACAGCCTTGCTATGAGGTTTAACATCAATAATCACAATGCTTGTGGCTACAGAGTAAAGTATGTGTTTATTTTTAACAACTACAGTACAGTGTGTATATAGAGCCACAGTTTCTCACGCAGTCATGTGGCGTTTCCTTTATAAACCTGGACACTTTTGCTCGCTCACGCTGATGCCCCGGACGAGGGAGGCATTGACTCCAGCTGACATTTTCAGACTTTTGGCAGGGAGTGAGCTCTTAGTGGTGAATGCTTAAGTAGATTATTCAATTCTCCACAGCACAAAGGTTAGTCAGCCCCTCACAAGACCTCTATATCATATAAAAAAAACGAAGAGAGGCCTGCCTTTTGACATTTAAAAAGCCCTCTATGGTCAGACCTGTCTTAGAAAATATCTGCAGGCTATGCCTTGTTTACCTCACACCTTTCCATTTTTCTGGAAAGTGCAGCCTTGTTTATGATACGACTGCTTGCTCCAGTCCAATACAAAAAGTCAATATCTGGATTTGCTCTATGTTAAAGCTGCCTTAAGGCTTTGAAATACACGCCACGTGAAGTTGACAGATGAGACACAGCTAAAAAAAATATAGGCTACATTTTTTATATTTTTATTTTTAAGTTAATCTGTCCAGTCTAGCTTCAGACAGTATCATCTCATAACTGAAAATATCAAGGTCTTCAATCCATATTTCAGCTGGTAAAAAGTATGGTGTGGTATGATGCATTCTGCAAGGTGCAGTGCATACATACACACATGTTAAATATACACACAAACATGCATGCATGCACACTCCTTATAGAATGTGTTTCAGAACTGGGTTTCTTTGTAGCTGTGGCCTGTGGGACGTGGTTTTGATGTTAATGTCTGGGGTGGCCGGGTCTCTCTGATCACACACACACACACACACACACACACACACACACACACACACACACACACACACACACACCGTCCCACATAAACCACACCACACTATGCCACATAAACTGACACTTTGGTTGCTCAGTAGTCTTTGACTGACTGCTGCTCCCGCTTCAGTTCCACTTTCATTTCGGTTCCAATTTAAGTCCCCTGCGGAAGTCCTGACTGCTTAATCCCCATTGGATCCGTCAAACACAGAAGCCCTCCCCAACACACACACACACACACACACACACACAAACACACACACTCTTATACACTGAAGAATACACAGCACATATTTATATCTAATTTATATTACTCTAAACAACGTTTATAACTACTTTATTTCTTGCCCTGCCTACTGTATGCACCACCTGTCTATACTTTGTATATCACATTGCACTTTTCTGCTTTTTTGCACTTCTGGTTAGACGCAAACTGCATTTCGTTGGCTTTGTACTTGTACTTTACACAATGATAATAAAGTTGAATCTAATCTAATCTAATCTAATCTAAACACTCCCATTCTCTCTGACACATGCTCACTGGCTGACACACCCTCTACTGGGCCAGAGGGGTAGGGGTAGGGCAGCCACTGTTTCTGGGTGCTCATGGACAAACAGACTGGGTTCTCCCGAACAAACAAACAAACACAAACATGGCATGGCATGGCGTGTCACGCATCACAAACATGGGCTTCGCTTGTGAGTGGTGAGTGCAGGCTGAGTGTGGGCATTACAGAGGAACAGGGCCTGTTTGGCACACATCTCACAACATGCAGGATGTGGCTGATAATTGGGGAATCGCTTACTCATGTGCATACCTTGGATTTCCATTTCCTCTCTCTCTCACACACACACAGACCACCTGCCCCACAAGCTGAAACACAGGGCTCTCACTGAGGCGGCTGCAGGTAGCCCATGAATATTTCATGAAATCAGCTGCTGATTGAGTGTGTGGGGTCCAAAAATGGGCGCGTTGTCGAAACAATTCCTCCCAGGCAGAAAACTAAGCGCTTCATTTAGGAGACAACACTCGCACCCAAAGAGCCCAACGCGGGGGAGTTATCACCGCATCCAGCCTCCTTCTCAGCCATCAGCTTACAAGCGTTACTTAGACAACCTTTGATATGTGGCTTTCATTTTGATGCCATCGCGATGTGGAGCATTAATACGTTGTGGGATAACTCCTAACACATAATTTTAGAGCTGGATCTGTCTGCAGTGAATTGCATTGACAAAAAGCATCTGTTCGAAACTGCAGTGGGCCACTACAATAGGGGATTGGAGTAAAATGGCAATTAGAGAGAAATATACTTTTTCCAGTTTTGTCCAGCTACAGTATGTGATTTACTTTGCTCTGTGATTAGGCATATGGACAAAGCCTATTTCCGCCATACATTTGAATAGATCCAGCAGTTTTGTCTATCAGGAAAAGGATGTCTATGCGCTTGCTTTTAAGGTGTCCTGACGGTACGTTGTAAATCACAAAAACAAAAGGACATTCAGTCCCTGGAGTTAAACGCAAGTGATGGATTTTCCACAAAGAGTCGCTGCAACCTATGCAACCAACCACAGATTTTCCATAAGGGCCGTGGAAGCCCTCAGTCATTATTCAGAGGGAAAAAAGCTCTGAGGAACCGAGTCTCTGTCTGCCCATGAATGAGGAAAGCCTGCGAATGCAACATCTCACTAAACAATAAAGCCCCCCCCCCCCGGGACGCCTGTGGTTTTCTTAGGTGTCGTAGCAAGCGAAGTCGCTCTCCCTAACGTCTTTTTCATTTAGCTGTTAGCCCTAAAGACAGAGAGAGAAAGTCATGCAAATGTCCAGCCCTTTCAAACTCACAGTTGAGTTCACCTCATTTGTAATGAACAGCACTTTTTCCATTTTTTCCTCTAAAAACCTCTTGGATGAGACGCTGACAGCAATGTTCGGGGGGGCAATACAGTATAAACAATGAATGCTGATCCAACACCTGGGGGAGACTGTGAATGCAGTCCCCGCCGCACTTTCTGGAACGAGGAAGATTCATCATCAGCGTTTTATGATTGTGTTAGTGTCTTTCAATTTTCACGACCTGATTAAAAGACTCTGACTCATGGTGCCGCTAACTGCTAGCACAAACTGACAACAGTTCTTCCCCTTTCATCAGCACGGTTGTCTCACAGCAGAAAAACAAGGCCGCACACAAGACTGCTTACATACGTTGGACCCAAAAAGAGTAACAAAAGGCTGGTATTCGTGGGGAAAGTGGTGACTGGTTGATGATGACCGGCTATTTGGCAGTGTGAGTTCCCTGCTATGGGTTGAAAGGACTCAGCCGGACCTCTTATAACATGTGGAAGAGTCACTGTGTTCATCTCCTCTACCTTAGACAATCAAATCTGTTTTCAAATCATTTCTCAACCTACTGATTGCACACTACATAGACAACATACTGTACAAGACAATGAACCTCAGTCTATAAAGACAGTGGGCTGTGCACTTTGCAGTCCAAAGGCAAAAAGCATTCAATAAATATGTTACAACATGATTGCAAACAGGACAACAGCAATGGCCAAGCACTAAACCACTAAAACCACTTTCTTCCCACATGCCATGCCTACTCCATAAAAAACATTGCCTTATATCAAAACAGAACCCTCAAGACATGTCATTATGAAACCTGTGTGTGTGTGTGTGTGTGTGCATGTGTCTGTGCGTGAGTGTGTGAGTGTGTGTATGTGTGTGAGTATGTGTGTATGTGTGTGTGCATGAGTGTGTGTGTTTTTTGCTTGTTTTGGGGGCTCTAGTCAGGACAACAAATGCTCTCACACTCAGATCACACACTGGGGAGAAACGTTGCTGTGATGTGTATGTTCATGAGCAGCAGTTAAGAGCATTACAACATGGGCTGCACCTCTTTAAGTGCGCTCTCTGTGACACTGATTGCCACCAAGTGGTCCATAATGCCAGCTTTATAATCACACTCAACATCGCAAATGTGTTTATTTACAAACTAGGCATGCATTTTCATCGAAAGCAGCTTACAAATCACACCAACCTCAATCAAAGAATATAATCTTATCTCCGCTCGCATGGGTGTCAAAAACATCAGGAATTTTGGAGATAAAATGTTATCAGCCTATCTTGATGACTCCAGGAAGGGTGGAAGTTGCAAAACAAAATATTGGAACAAGATATTGGGAAGTTGTGAAAAAAACTCCTCCCTACTTTGAAACCCAGCCATAAAGTCAACATGACATTCTGGCTTTACACATTGCATCAAAAACTATTACATTTTCAACCAAAGAAAGGAATCTAATAACATCTCAGCTCAGCTCACAGAGGAATCCAAAATATATCAGCATCTAACAGTGACCAGAAGAAGGCACTATGAAATGTGCTGGGGCCCAAATAAAGTAAAAAGGCGTTGCAGTGCAGTGGAAACATATCTCCCTGATCAGGATGCCAACCATAAAGTTTGGTTTGCTTGTTCAGGACGTGTTGCTGTTAGAACCCAGAGGCGGGTTGGATGGGTTGTTTTTCACTGACCTAATAATAATATCAGTGCTCTCTATGATAACACCCATCATATGGAAATGATCAAAAGGAAGGTCACGCCTGCCTGGAGAATATTTACCCTGATTGCTTTAAAGGAGAGAAAGATTTAGAGGTTGTTTTTACCCCCCCGTGACCTATTCCAAACATGTCCTGCTGCTTTTGTGTCTTTGAAATATCCATAGGCTCCCCTGGCTACCTGACATGTTGTGTGTGTGTGTGTGTGTGTGTGTGTGTGTGTGTATGTGTGTGTATGTGTGGATTGGTGTGATGGAGATTCCAGACCCATGCAACACCCACTTCCTCTCCCTAGAGCCCATGTTGTCCCACAAATTACTGGAAAGTGTCTCTCCCCTAACCATGCTTGTTACAGTGCTGCAGGAATAAAAGACTTTCTGGCTGAACTGTCTCCATATGGTACTACAGGAAAACATAGATTTCACCACAAGTCATACTAGCCGATTTTATGTTTTTCTCTCACAAACTTTGTGGGAAAAGGGAACCTACACCTTTAAAAAAAGTTCACCATTGAGGGACTTTTCTGTCTATGCAGTCACCAAATGTTTCATCATGTAGGCCTACCCAATTCAGCTTTACATTGTCAGCAAGCAAGATGTGAAATGCTATTGTCCTAAATGTAATGTCTTTGTATAAGTGAAATCCTTTGACTCAGTCTGTACTCTGTACAAATTGCTCTATACAAATTGTACTCTGTACAATTGTTTATTAAGCCTTTTATTCTACTAAATGAATACACTGTAGGAAGCATGGATGTAGTAGTAAAATAAGAGGTGGGTATGAAATCTACTGTAACTATGAAATCTGTGAGGTGGACTGTGCCTAAATCATCGGATTTTTCAGAACATGTTTGATGATGGTGGAGGTTATTGTCCAATGTTTATAACAATATCAGTATTATTAATGGTTCCTAGTGTGTACATATTGTGAATGTGGATAATACAGTGTAATTTTTGAATGTTAAATGTTCCTATCGGTGAATAAACTCTTTTGAGAGGTGGATACACTCTAATAAGAGGTGGATAAACTATATTTTTTAAATTTCTGCGTTTTCTTGCGTTTAGCCATCCCTGGTAGGAAGCAATAGATAGGCATTATTATGTATTTAATGTACATACAATAAACAGTAATAATCAAACAAACCAAAGGGAATAGTTTTAATTTTTAAAGAAAAATAATGATATTCAGCATGGCAAAGTATAATGGGCTTTGTGTACTTCAATGTTGAAGAGTGTATTAATCTTCACGAACATCACAAATGTGACCTCCTGCTTTAATATAAAATTTAAGCACAATGACTTTGGAATTTCTTACCATTCTAAAAGTAACCTGACAAGTGCTATTAGAGTCAAGTTTCCTCTCCTCATTCACTGGTCTCTGGAATAATTTAATAAATGGATCACACAGGGCCCAGCTGAGTCCTGTACATCAGTCATTATGTCAGCTTTGTTCTGCTAGTTTAACCACAGCACACAAATGCCATTCTGCTCCAAGGCCTCTAAATTAGGCCGAAAGCAAAAGTATTTCAATGTTGAAAGATGTGAAATATATGTTTTTTTTATTTTTTGTTGTATGCTAAAGTAAATGTTTGACAACACCACAGGTGTCTTCAAGAGTTTTACAACCATGTCACACTATGTTTATCTGAGTTCTGTTTATTTTTTACGATAACCGTAGACTAAACATATCCAGTACATGGCTTTACTTGGATAACAGAAAAGGTTTGCTTTCAAAAATCGAAATGTCACAAGCAGACAATTCAGTCAACAGCATAGTGCAGTCTGGCCATTTCAGAGCTACCTGCTGTTAGCCTATCATTAGAATCGGCCTGAACCTCTCTATTTAGCATTCCTGGCCCAGGTTGGCTGACTGACTGACTGCTGAGAGAGAGGAGAGAAGGAGGGGTGAAAGTAGGGCACGAGTCCTGCGCTCGTAAATCCCTCTCCGACCCCCTCTGATAAAGCCCACCTCCCTGGGCTCCTTTCAAAGCCCCGTCTGTGTCTGATAACTTCGCCTCCCGGAGGTCACACTGAGATTCCACAAATCTCACCAGTGCGCAGAAGAGCACGTCTGTCAGCGGACAGATCCCCCCCCCCCCCCCCGTGCCCCATCATCTCCACCCTCCACCTCCTGCTCCTCCAACCCCGTCAGCCACAGAGTGGGCGCACACTCAAACACGCACAGCTCACACACACTCCAAACACCCCATGCTGAATTACTCGTTTTTTTGTGTTACCATGGCGAGAGGTTGATTGCCCCCCCCCATCCACCGCCCGGGTCTATCCATGCAGAAATGGATGCCTGGATGTGAAACTCCTGAAATGGATGTTGTGGGCTTTCACCTAGTACCTTCATAAGGGTACAGCACTCAAAGGCTTTTCTCTTGAAGAAAAAAAGGACATCCACATTCATGTCTTCCCATCTTTATTCTGCTTTCTATTCTTGTCTCACTCTCTCATTCTCTCCACTTCCTCTCCTGCCCATGGTCCTGGTCTGGTCGAGGAGGTCCACCTTCAAGATGGTTGGGGGGCAGACAGGTAGAAAGAGAGAAAAGACTTATCTATCGAAAGGCAGCCGAAGTACACTGCCAGATTCTGACCCCAAGCTATTACAGTGGGCCTCTTATAAGCAAAGAGACTGAACACTGATCAGAACAGCCCTCCATTCTAAAGTCAGGGGTTCCATCCCACGCCTGAAGGGACAACATTCCATGGCCCAGTTAGAGTTCTGTGCACTGACACGCTTACAATGACCTATAAAGCCACAGCTGATCAAAGGGGAGCCTCCTCACTGTCCACATGTTTGAGAGAAAACTGAACTTCTTTGGTATGGGGTTTTGAAGTACAAAAGGGGAACCAACTGTATTGTATTTTGCATTTTTTTGCCGTTCCAGACCAGTTTTGGCATGAATAATGTTCTTTGATTCTTTAACCTGAAACTGTCTCCACGTTTTGTTTGTTAAATGTTATTGGCTGCAGAGAGTGGATCAGATTTTGGTCAAACAAAACATTTTCCAGGACATCAGACATATTCCTGCTATTGTATTGTTCTTTGGCCCGAAGAAGTTGTGACCGGAGGAGTTCACTCAGACTGCATGTGCCTCTCTTAACTCAGGAGACGTTTCCTTATATGCTCTGTGCCAAATTTCTGAAACTTAGGTCATGGCAAAACTGACTGTTGAATATGGAGTTTTGCATTGGACACTGAGTGCTCTGTTGGATAACCCCAGGATGTCTGTCTAAAAACATACACACTCACTGACTGATTCACTGTATGCACTGGGCATAAATTACACAAAATAAATCATTTGTCTCATCTCAGGATTTATATTGGACAACTGTTTGATTTCTAACTTTGTTTACATGCAGGCATGAGCTCAAGCTATCAGTGTAGGTATGTAGAATTTGGAAAGACTTGACAGGTAAGTGCCACATTGTGTTTTCTGTCAGAAAAATAGAGAGTATATAGAAAAAAACCCTTGAGATTGAAAAAGGCATTCATCACAAACTCCGAGAGAGGCAGAGAGAACAGAACAAGACATCTAATAGTGAGACTCGGCAGCAATTAGCGGTAACTGGAGAAGTTTTACCGTAAGCAGAAATTCCGCTGCAACTTTCCTAGACAGCTCAGCCAAAGTGGACATCTCCTGCGTGTCAGGCAGACCCACATTCGTGAAAGAGACAGCAGGGGTGAGTAATGGTGTGGGCACAGGGCCTTTGTTTGGCCAAGGTTACAACCTCACGCTTTTCAAAGGTACATGCAAGGTCCTTAAAAACAGCATGGTGGACATGGGTTAAGTTTGCCCTGGTGTGCATACCCAAAGCACCCTCTCTTTGAAGGCCAAACTTGTGCGTGTGTGAAGCACAGTGCAATCTAGGTGAACAAACAAAGCAAGACTCAGTGTCGTGGTAAACAGCAAGGTCCTCTGTCAGTGATGGGTCGAAAACACATGGTATTTCACACTGAAATAAGGGTGACCTAACCTGGGACATCAAATGTTTCAGCTAAAGTATGAGGTGAGATTAATGAGGTCTCCTGTCACTATAACCGGAGTCAAAAACATTAGGTTGCATGGAGTGTGTGATGTGCACCATCAAAAAGATAGAATCTAGGCAGATTGACTTTACTATTGAAATGTGGATGTAGGCCTACATAAAGTGTAATGATCTCAAATAAATCATTCATAATCTACTATTTCTGAGGAAATCTGATAAATCTGATGAAAAACACCCAATAGCCAATGCAGTAGATAAGACAATGGAAAACACGATTTATTCTCTCTGATAAAAAAAACAGTCGTCGGTGAAACTCACTTGTGACTCCTTGCTGTGAGAGGTCCTCAAGGGCAGGGTGAAAAAGTAGGTAATGAGGTCTTAAACTTTTGTCCCTCCCCTCCGTAAGAGATGCAGTCAGTTCAGCCCTAGAGTAAAGTTGCGAAGTGTACAGACGCCCTGTCTATCCTTTTGTGGGAACTTCTCTCCCGGACCTCTCCACCTCAAAGCAGAGAATGCGGACTTGGGTAAGGCAATTTAGATATAAACATTGCCACTTTGCTCTGATAAAAATGTCTTTAATTTTTTTGTTTGTTTCTTTCAAGACTAAACTGTTGCGCGCGTACAACGTCTTTGCAAATTCTTGGTCATGAGATTTTGAGCCAGTCGACTAGATGCTCAGAGAGTGCTAACACTGCAATTTTTATTTAAATTAATTAATTAAATAAGAATGCACTGTTGTCAGGAGTACTTCGACCAGAATGAATTTGCACGAACAGTAGGCTATGAAGATTAAATTACCGACTTAGTGTTGTATTTTGAATAAAGTCACACATATTGACTGATATGCACCGTCAGCTCCGTCAGTGGGAAACATGATTAGTATCTGTGTATGACTAAGTCTAAACATCTGGTGTGTGTCAACTTTTTTCGGAACATTGGTAAAGGATTCAAATTAGCTGGGATGTACGGGTAGCATTGTGCACACACGCTTCCATGTCCCCTCAGGAATAATACTTTTCAGGAATAAGCTCATGTAGCAATGTGACAATTCCCCTTTTAAAATGATATCAGAACTGTTATTCTCCAGACCAAGCTCTTGTATGACTAATTCCTACCAGGTATGTGATGATACTTTCCTTTAGTGTAGTTCAATTAAGGCTAATGCTGTGCTTTGGAAACATGGAAAGATTCCAATTTTCATGCGTGAAATTTTAGGTTTCAGGAAACCATGCTAAATATGTCTCCGGTGTAATTCAAAAGACTGTAACATGTATTTTAAAATAAATACCCAACGATGTATATCCCTGAAGCACTTGCATTCGGCACACTTACATTAACAAGGGGGAGCTGTTAAATTGCACTTCACTGGAACTCGCTCAAGAGGGTCATCTTTTAAGCACTCTCTTTTGACAATGACTGAGAGAAAAAGTGGCGAACAGTTGGATGTAAAATGATGCATCCAGCACAAAAGCACTCCACTGTCTGTGGTAGACCGAACTGCCTTTTTCCTTTAATGTGTATCCAGCTGGCATGTGCCCGAAACCATGTATGGTTTTTAGGTGTGTATGAATGTATGGTTGAAAAATGTCTGGGCAGAGGTCTTTCTGGAGCACTTTGTGAGGTGCTTCAGAAATGAATATGCCAGAATTACCCACAAAACACCTCATCATGTTAAACTGGCATCAAGTTCTGCTTGGTCTGAGTATGTTAGCACTGCTGCCAAACTGTCCATCACCATCTAAAAGCTTAAAGCCACAAGGACCTCGCACATTACTGGTCTTCTACGTCCTTACTATTCTCTGAGGGGTGATGAGAGGCCAAATAAACTGAAAAATCGATCACATGAAGCGCGTATAGTCAGCATTCGTCATGACCTCTTTTTATAATTACTGCACACAGATGGGATATACATCAAAATAGGGTTTGATTTTGCCCTTTGATGGTTTGTGCTCTTCTTGTCAAAGCCAAATTCTAAGTCAGTGTCATGACCATGGAATCCCCTTTTCTATTGACACTGCTATTGCCGTGGTGATCGTTCAAGTGCATTGCACAAAGCAGACCGTATTTATTAAGGGAAATGTGTCCAGCACTCCTGGATTGGGTAGTGCTGTGGTTTCTGAATATGAAATGAAGTAGAGAATTTGAGCTCAGCCATGAAGCCAGATGTTGGCTTTTTGTACAGAGAGTTAGCGTGGCTGTGAGCCTCTCACAGGAAATCAGCAGCACAGTGCCTTTAACTTACCTCTTATTTTTCCCCTCTCTGTCTCTCTCTTGCTCTCTTTTTCTCTCTTTCTCTCTGTCTGTGTGCATCTCTGCTAGGTTTCAATCAGCATCTGCAGCTTCCAAGAGAAGATCGCTTATTAATCCGAGGTGGCATACAGAAAAGAGTGGAGTCCTGTGCTGTTTATTTTTCTCTTTTCTTTGCCCCCCCTCCCCCCTGCTAGTTCACTTTTAGTTAGAGTCAACATGACTGGCTGTGCGCTTGTTAGGGTCATGCTGCTGAAATGCTTGCTCTTGCTGAGTCTGAGTGGCTCCCTGGGCCAGAAGGACTGCACCGGCGTGGACTGCCCCGAGCTGGACAACTGCATCGAGGAGTCGCTGGACAGCGACGCATGCTGCGCCACCTGTGTGCAGAAAGGCTGCACCTGCCAGGGCTACCAATACTACGACTGCGTCAACGCCGGCTTCCGCAACGGGAAGGTGGCTGAGGGCGAGTCGTACTTCGTGGATTTTGGCAGCACGGAGTGCGCGTGCCCCGAGGGCGGCGGGCGGATCAGCTGCCACTTCATCCCGTGCCCGGACATCCCGGCCAACTGCATCGAGCTGTCGGAGCCGGCCGACGGCTGCATCCAGTGCAAGCGCATCGGCTGCGTGCACGACGAGCAGAAGTACGAGGCGGGCCACTCCTTCCACATGGACCCGTGCCAGGTGTGCCACTGTCCCAACGACGGCGGGAGCCTCATGTGCTATCCGATCCCGGACTGTGATCCGCGGAAGGTCGAGAAGCCAATGCTGGCCACCACGACCGAGGAGAACGCGCACGAGAGACTCTACAATAACCCTCTGCAGTTCATCTTCCAGCACCAGGGCCCGAGGGATCACCTGTCCAAGCCCTTCCGGCCGGCCCATGGAGACTCCCTCCCCGTCCACCCTCTCTTCACCCAGCACCCAAACAACCTCGAGGACGAGGAGGAGGTGGACTACGACTACATGCCCACGGACACCCCGGGGCCGCCACTCCTAGACGTGGCTGCCCCCACCAAGTCCTCCATCGTCTCAGTGTCCTACCCAGAGTCCTTCACTCCACGTGGGCCGAGTCTTTACAGGGACGTGAAGCAAGAGCTCAGAGAGACGTTCGCTGTTCATCATGAGGCGACGCCCCGGGTCGAGACCACTCAAGCCCCGGCGACTACCCTTCAGCAGACCACCCCGCGCCACCGTGGAGACTTCACCACCGCCTCCTGGCAGAGAGCCTTTGAAAACATAGTGTTCCCACTGAGGACCTCTTATGCTGAAGACCATGATGAGGATGCAGGAGAGAGTGACATTGACGAAGAGCACGAGATGGAGGAGGCGGAGGAGAGAACGGTAGCATCACATGGCTTCCCTGTTTTTGCGCACGGAGGAAAGCACACGTCCTCCTTTGCTGATCACAGACATGATGACAAAAAGACACAGACCAGGCCGGTGGTGCCAGATATCAGCAGCTTTGCCGATCACGGACGTAGCAAGCCTATGCATACCAGGCCTGCGATACCAGACACTGGCAGCTTTGCCGATCGTGGACAAAGCAAGCCTACACAGACAAGGCCTGTGATACCAGACACTGGCAGCTTTGCCGATCGTGGAAGCAACAAACCTACCCAGACTAGGCCTGTGATACCAGACACTGCCAGCTTTGCCGATCATGGAAGCAACAAACCTACCCAGACTAGGCCTGCGATCCCAGACACTGCCAGCTTTGCCGATCATGGAAGCAACAAACCTACCCAGACTAGGCCTGCGATCCCAGACACTGCCAGCTTTGCCGATCATGGAAGCAACAAACCTACCCAGACTAGGCCTGCGATACCAGACACTGCCAGCTTTGCCGATCATGGAAGCAACAAACCTACCCAGACTAGGCCTGCGATACCAGACACTGCCAGCTTTGCTGATCGTGGACAAAGCAAGCCTACGCAGACCAGGCCTGTGATACTGGACACTGGCAGCTTTGCCAATCATGGCCGTAACAGAAATACTCAAAGCCGGCCTGTCATCAAGGAACTTGACCAAGAAGTGGGCACATTTACTGATCAAGGACTTAGCAAAATTACGCAGACCAGGCCTGCGATCCCAGACACTGCCAGCTTTGCCGATCATGGAAGCAACAAACCTACCCAGACTAGGCCTGCGATCCCAGACACTGCCAGCTTTGCTGATCATGGAAGCAACAAACCTACCCAGACTAGGCCTGCGATACCAGACACTGCCAGCTTTGCCGATCGTGGACAAAGCAAGCCTACGCAGACCAGGCCTGTGATACTGGACACTGGCAGCTTTGCCAATCATGGCCGTAACAGAAATACTCAAAGCCGGCCTGTCATCAAGGAACTTGACCAAGAAGTGGGCACATTTACTGATCAAGGACTTAGCAAAATTACGCAGACCAGGCCTCTGATACCGGACACTGGCAGCTTTGCCGATCATGGAAGCAACAAGCCTACACAGACCAGGCCTGCGATACCAGACACTGGCAGCTTTGCCGATCATGGAAGTAACAAGCCTACACAGACCAGGCCTGCGATACCAGACACTGGCAGCTTTGCCGATCATGGAAGCAACAAGCCTATGCAGACCAGGCCTGCGATACCGGACACTGGCAGCTTTGCCGATCATGGGCTTAATAGGAATACTCACAGCAGGCCAGTAATGAAGGAGGTTGACCAGGGCAGGGGCACTCTCACTGATCATGGACATAACAGAAATACTCAGAGCAGGCCAGTCTTGGAGGACGTTGACCGACACAGGAGCACCTCTCTTCAGCAAGGACATAGCGAGGCAACACAGACTAGGCCTGTGGTGGTAGAAATGGACAGAGACAGAGGCAGCTTGACTGATCATGAGACTAACAGAAATCCTCTGAGCAGGCCAGTCTTGGAGGAACTTGACCGACACAGGGCCACCTCCCCTCAACAAGGACATAGCGAGTCTACACAGAGCAGACCAAATACGGAGGAACTTGACCGAGACAGGGGCTTCTTTACTCAACAAGAACATAGCAAGCCCAGGCCGGTGATACCAGAAACTGCCAGCTTTGCTGAACATGATCTTAACAGGAATACTCAGAACCAGCCTGTCATTGAGGACCTTGACCGGCTCAGGGGCACGTCGACTGAACATGGACACAGCAAGACTAGGCCTGACTTGGAGGAAGCTGACCAAGACAGCTCCACCTTCCCTCAACAAGGAGATCGCGAGACTTCACAGACCAGGCCTGTGATGGCAGAAATGGACAGGGACAAGGGCAGCTTTGCTGATCATGCTCGTGACAGAAATCCTCAGAGCAGGCCTGTCATGGAGGAGGTTGAGCGAGACAGGGTCACGCTTACCGATCAAGGTCACAGCAAGGCTACACAGAGCAGGCCTGTCACAGAGGAAGTTGACCAGGACAAGGGCAAAGGTCACCAGCCCCGGAGACCCTCCCAGGAGCACATCGCATGGCCGCCTGTCGGGCCGCAGGATCACGTCACTCCCCCGGCGGGGGAAGCAGCGGTGAACTATGCACAGCACACCACCCACCGACCGCCGCCGCAGTGGGTTCACCAGATCCATACGCTGCCCCCGGCACGCATCCCCACCACAAGCCAGCCCGCCCTCAGAGTGAAAGCAGATGCAGGACACCCGGTGAGAAATCAGAGCCAGGCCTTCACCAGCGTCCACGCCGAGCAGGAGAGAGAACGAGAGAGGGAGCGTGTGGAGGAGCGTGACAACTCCCTCAGCTCCCTTCCCCTCCATAACAGCGGTGAGTAAGCAGAGCAGAGATCCCTTTGCTGTTTCTTAATCACTGCCCTGAACGCTGCACCTCACGCATGCATGAAAGGGGGCTTTGGGAGCTTAATTAAGACGGGTGATTGATCGCTGACATTTGCCAGGTACTACAAACTGCTTCTCTGAATAATGGACGAATCAGTGCAGAATAAGGCTTTAGCAGCTGCTAAAAGACAAGCGTAATGCATTATCCAGCATTTGACAGTCACTGCAGGAGACCAGACAGACTCCTCTCCACCAATCCTCCACAGTTACACTTCATCATTCAACAAAAGTGCTTGTGTTTGTTTCTTTCTATGCACTTGCATTCATATTTATGTTCATAGTTATTCACACATACAGTATATGCTCAGTGCGCTGTCATGTGGTGTGTTGTGATGGATGGATATGGCATGTAGAGTCAGGCCCCTGGAAACTTGACTGGGAGTGGAGACGCACGACACAAGGGGGGTGCTGCCTGGAGCACGAAGGCAAACATTCCCCCTGCTGTGAACATCCTCCTGCTCTCCTCTCGGATAAGTCAACACCATCGCTCACTCGCCAAGTTACTTGTCTGCGCAATTTAACACGCTAAAGTTCTCAATTAGCTGGAGATGTCGGAGGGGTGTGTGTACGCAGCGTCCCCGAGACAAAAGGCCTAGGGATTTTTAAACCTGAAGGTGTTTATGGGCTTAGTCTATGTAATTCATTTTGACTTGTATTGGACTCGTAAAAAAGTTTAATAGGGCTTTCGCGTGAGGCACCTGGGTCATTGAATACTTTTCTGGTCCATCTGAAATTTCACTCTGGCAAATGCACATGCGATATTGGGGCGCTTTGCAATAACTCTCTGAAAGCCAGATGTTAACGCCTTGCAAATAACTGCAATCAGGCAAAAATCGCATGAAGAGTGATTGCTTCATACATTTTTAGTTCTTCTAGAACATTATATTCACAGTGATTCAAAATATTTCTATAGGATTGTTTGCCTCTCTATTTATGTTGTATGAAAATTGCAGTGATGCTGGAGATAATTTCCCCTGTAAGTATAGCACACTCGGCTGCTGGCTAGTGTTCAAGATAAAAACGCTCATTCCAAAATGGAAACACTCTGGGCTCTTGACATACACTTTCCTCTCGGCTCAGGAGAGAAGGCCTCCTCCTCAGACAGATAACCTACATTTAGCATTTAGCTCTTGTGGCGTGTGATTCTGACTCAGGATTGTTGAACAAATGCCAGCATGTCTTTCTTACTGTTTTGAGTTCACTGGTGAGATGGTGTAGTGAGACAATGTTTTTTTGGCACCTGTGTGTGTGTGTGTGTGTGTGTGTGTGCGTGTGTGTGTGTGTGTGTGTGTGCTGAAAGACTTTATCAGGTAAAACAGAAGCAATGGGGGGTGGTCAGCAGTGTGTAGAATACAAGATTTCAGACAACTGGTTCCTTGCACTGGTTTATCTGGCCCTGAGGGGAGCTTGTGAAGGTTATTTTAAATGAACAGCATATGAGGTGGAGAGATAAAACATATGCCTCTTGTTCACAGTTCCAGAATGTCCTATTGGAATGTCTGCTTTGAAGTAGCTGCAGAATGAGATGGATGTATACCCTTATTTAACTGGGATGATGGAGCTGTGTGTCTCGGTGCCAAAAATGAATAGATTCAGTTTTGTTGGATGGATTTAGTTGAGTTTATCAGTCAGCTTGAAATCCTTTATCGCCAAGAGAGAGAGAGAGAGGTTTTTACCATTGGCTGAACTCATACCACCCCTCACTACTCTCTCCAGTTTCTATTCCCCATAGGTCATAGATCCTACGAAGAAATGTGGCCATTTCACCAATCTCCAATGTCATTGCTCTTAAATTCTCCCAATATGTTTCTCATCTAGATCATTTCAGTTTACAGTAATCAAGGTGATCAGGGCGGAACTGCAGTTGTTTACAATCTTTGACCTTTTCCCACTTTTCCCAAATGTCTGAAAACCATTCTGTTCTTTCGACAACAATCTACAGTGTGTTAGCAGGTGGTATTCAGACTGCGATAAGACAATATCCGTCTGAGACCGTTCCTATGAAATCAGCCTCTACTCACCAATCCTTTTACTAAAAATGTGATCATAAAACAGGTTTTGGGATTATGACTTGTGAATAGGGCTTTGGAGGTCTGCCACATTTTATGGAATTCCTCACTAGAACAGGGGCATACCTTGCTGCAGTTTGTGTGGTTCACAGGGAAAGACATACAGCAACTATGTCTCCCTCCCTTGTAGGGCTTGGGGTTTTTCCCTTAGATTATCCATCTTTATGGGTCTGGAGTTAAAACATATGGAAATTGTAGAGAAGATGAATGTTCCTCTGGAATGTTCTGTGAGCAATGGCAATCCATTCAGACTTGGAACTCCAAAATTAAGTACGGTAATCCATTTTTCATATATATGGAATACCGACATTATGGACATATATCTCAGAGGTTTGTAGAATCTAGCAGTCTCTCAAATCGTTGTTCGGGCCTTACTAATAACAACCTGATATACAACCTCACAACCTATTGTTGCAGCCTTTGAATGTTGTGCTAACGTGCCAAATGTGATCAGGAGGTTCATGAACTCAATTTTTCAAATCACAGTGCACATGCAAGTAGATTTGCTATGGGTTACTTCTCTTTGTGACTGGAGATATTTCACAAAAAACAATAGGTCTACTAGTAATATAGAGTAGAATGAACATTGTGAACAACACAGAAACACGGGCGTTTTATATGTGTGTGTGTGTGTGTGTGTGTGTGTGTGTGTGTGTGTGTGTGTGTGTGTGTGTGTGTGTGTGTGTGTGTGTGTGTGTGTGAGAGAGAGAGAGAGAGTCAGTCTTTGATTCCTACACTAAGCACTTTCATCATGCTCATGACTACACTTAATGAGATAACACTTGCTGAACAGCAAGGGATCTCATACCAAATAGATTACAAAATCAAAATCATTCCCTCTGGCTGAGTGGTGGAGATTGGGAAAATGCATTTCACCCAGAGAGGGTATTGTGTTTTCTACAGTAATATTTATTGTTCCATTTTACCCTTGAAAGAAGGGTAAGAAGAGCGGGCCTCTATATATGTATATGTGCAGGCCTTGCATATAAGGATGTGTATAATAGGCCCACCATGGGTCATTTTCCACCATGATGGACTTCCCATTGGTTAACATCTCGTGTTCTCCTTCAGAGAACCGAGGGTAGCAGCCATGGCCTACTGGTTAGGGCTTCGGACTTGTAACTGGAGGGTTGCCGGTTCGAACCCCTACCAGTAGGAACGGCTGAAGTGTCCTTGAACAAGGCACCTAACCCCTCACTGCTCCCCGAGCGCTGCTGTAGCAGGTAGCTCCCTGCGTCGGGATTAGTGTGTGCTTCACCTCACTGTGTGTTCACTGTGTGCTGAGTGTGTTTCACTAATTCACGGATTGGGATAAATGCAGAGACCAAATTTCCCTCACGGGATCAAAAGAGTATATACATAACCATATGATTTATATATGTCAATATTTTATACAATTATATAACTTTCTTGTGATGACAAAGTGTATAGATTTGCTAATTGCAGTCAACACCCACATTAGATGGCATGTAATGTACCATCGCAATGGCCATAGTAACTTAAGCATATTGGCCCTTTCATGCTATTTCTTTGACACTCTGTCCTGTAGTATTTGATTTGTAAGATTTTACTCTTATATTAGATCAACTGTGTCTTCCTCAGAAGGGCTTGATGACTATTCAAACATGGTATATCACATGAGGAGTGCATGCAGGGTCACCTTGGCTGCTGTCCTAAAGGGGGGCCTGTCTGTCTGTCTGACTGCAGCCCTGCTGGAGGTTCGGGGTAGTGGAGATGAAATGGTCCTCAGAGGCCAGCAGACACCATCTGCTCCTCTCGTCAGCCCCACTGCGCCACTAGTACACACCACCAGACTAGAATCCTCTGCCCGGATTCTGGCCTGTCTGCTGACCCACCACTTGCCCCCTGACAACTTTCTTTCCTGGACAATTCCGACGCCGGACTATTGCACTTTCTCTCACTAAATCATGATTAATGCTTTATCATACCGGATACGTAATCATCCCACCTCTTGTAACTTTCACCTCAGGTGCTTTAAACACCATGTCCTATTCTCCACACCTGACTGTCATATGCATTTGTCATTGTTTACAGACCGTATTGACCCTAGGTAGATGGGTCAGGCCCTTGAGTCGTGGATCTGCTCGAGGTTTCTTCCTATATGTATCTCCAATTCTAGGGAGTTTTTTCTCGCCCCTGTTACCCATGGGCCTTCCTTCCTTTCTTCCTTTTCTTTTCTCCCTCTTTTCTTTTTCTCTGATTGCCTACATTCTGTAAAGCGCCATGATACATGTGTAATGTTTTGGCGCTATATAAGCACAATAAATTGAATTAAATTGAAATAACCTGCTATAACCAGCCAAGAGTTTGTAAGCCTTGAGAATTTGACACAGCTTTGTTATTACTACCCAGCAGAGTTAGTACACTGAACAGGTAGTGTAATGACAGCATCATTTTCACATGGCTCTGGAAAAATAGCTCACCATTCACTCTTGTATCTTGAGTATGGTCCCCCTCATTCACCCCACAACTGCATTAGTATCCAGCGGAGTTAGTACACAGAAACATTGGAATAGAGCACCATTAGTATACTGCGTTATTACCACTCAGCACTTGAAATTGATCGGCTGATTTCCTCAGCAGCCTGCTCCCAGTTCATTTCAGTGCACCGTTGTACCGTGCAATCACGCTCCCCAACACAATGTTGTATGTCTCCCCATGTGTGTGTGTGTGTGTGTTAGGGGGTGGTTTTGTTGAAGGGAGAGGCAGCATCAGGCCACCCTCCCACTGCACGCTGTTGATTTTGGAGAGCTAGATGTTGCTGAGCTCTGTGTTGACCTCAGCCCTTGACGGAGAGGGTGGGAAAGTCAGTTTGGCTCGAGCCAGATATCCCCTAGACAGTTGCTGCTCGGAGAGCTCTGTGTTGCATCATAGAAAAGCTTGAATTTTCGACGGGGCTGGATTAGAATGACTCAATGGCTGGAGTGCCGTTTTTTCCACCTTCTGTGATGTTCCGTGTTAAAACATGCACACAATTTAACGTGACTTGTCCTGACTTGTAATGTTTCAGCTTGTTAATTGCTTTTAATTATTCCCATGCTACAGCTGTACTATATGTTGGGGTTATTTGAGGGGTGCCTTGGTGATTGTCTTCAGCTGTTCAGACATTACACGTACTTTCTCTCTAAAGTGTAAACACTTTAATTATACTACTTTTACTACCTCTGAAGTGGGTTCAAACTAATCACAACATAAACAAATGGGTAGATTTTTACACCAGATTCAGAAGGTGAACACCCCTTTACAAGAATGTCACTGGAACAGCCCAATAATTCTTTGGCTGTAGCCTGAGGCCTTTACTGCCAAAGGTCATTTTGAGCTGGAAATCTCAAAATCATAAATGCTTGGGTAATGGCTCTCCCCACAGTGTCTATGTCACATAAGAAGTGGATGGATGGCAAGTCTCATATCAATGCTGTATTTAATATTGATTAACTAATAATGTGTGCCATTAAACAAGCTGTAGAAAATGACTGCAAAAAGAGTTGATGTCCTAGATCAGAGCTATTCAATTAAGAATTCAGTTGGGCCAGATTTTCAAACCAAGAAATTGAGCTGGGCCAGACATTTTCAGTGACACATTTTTAAACCAACACAAATGAATGTTGGCCTATTGAAAAACAAGTAGCCTAGTGTTTATGTATTGTTTACCTTTTGGGTTTGGTCACATTGGACACAGGCACATCAAAAACTGCATCTATTGATGTGCTTGTGTCAGATGTTTTTGGAAACTGCCACTCTCAGCGCTATGAGCACACTCTGGCACTCTAACCTTTCATAAATTCATGTTGATAGAATTTTTGTTTGTTTACTCAGAACGTCACACCCACAGAGGGTTCAGAGTACTGATGCTGGGCACTCCATCTGAAGGGACAGAGTGGCAGATTGAGACGTCAGTCAAACTGAAAACAGTGGCCGACAGTGTTTTGAGGAAATAGGACATATTCCGGATTTATTTAAAAATTATAGCGAAATAATTCAACAAACTTGCATTTATAGTGTTAAACATCCTCACTGTTGTCCAGCTCTGGAATGAAACATGGCGTACTATTTCAATCTGCTGCTTGTGTTAATGTGAATTTTGATCTATGAAAGACGAAATGTTTGTTAATTCATTTCGTCTTCTTCAAAGTTCAGAGTGTTGCAAGCATTTTCAGAGTGCCAGATCAAATTTACAAACACCCCAAAAATCAAAACAATAAAAGAGCTGTAACTGAATACTACGCTAAGCCGAGTGTTGCATTCACTCTCTCTGTAGGCGACTACTAGAGATTTCTGTTGGAAATGTTTGTTTCTCTGGGTTATGGCGGGACAATGGGCTAGGCCACTGAAGTTATAGTCGTCCATAGTCAAAACAGTGGCAGGCAGTTCAACAACAACAACAGCAACAGCAACATGATGAGGAAATCAGTCCAGTCATATTTCTGCTATGTGTCTAGAGGCCAAGGTCTCACTGATATGACAGAGATGTGTGTTTTTTTTTTAGTTTTGATGATGGTGGTGGAAGGGTGTGTGTGTGTGTGTGTGTGTGTGTTGTGTGTGTGTGTGTGTGTGTGTGTGTGTGTGTGTGTGTGTGTGTGTGTGTGTGTGATTTCATTGGCGGTCAGTGTGTGAGGACATTGTTATCTGCTGATGGATGAGAATGCCTGGGCCGTTATTGCCTCTGAGTCTGGGACTGACGGAGATGAGGTGCTTCCCTCAGGGCCTTGTCCAATCTGCCTGGCCCCATGGGTCTCCAGTCCCAGAGCCAACGTCGCAATTACCACAGCTGCTTGCTACGCTAGGCTACAGAATGCTACGGTGACGATAGGCGACACTCGCGTCTTGGCTCCATCTTTACTGGAGCTCTCTCCATCAGCAATACCACCATAGATTGAGGGTGGAGTGGACTGGACACTGAGGGGGCCAACAATGGAGGGATGAAAAAACAACAAATTGTGTCCTTTTCAGTCAGTAGAAAGCTGGACAGCAGTGCAGGGCTTGCATCAGTGTTTGAGGGCAGGTCAGGAGATATAATGAAGCAATGGGAGAGAGATGTGTGGCTGGTTGTCTCTCGTCTTGTATTGTATTGTCCTGGAGAAAAGGAGCCTGGGGCACATCAATGCTTCCTTATTTCCCAGACCCCCCCCCCCCCTCTCTTTCTCTCTCTCTCTCTCTCTGTCATCCACACAGAGCTATGAGCTTCTCCACAGAAGAACAGACTAAGTAGAATAGCAGAAGAGAGATCCTTAAAACATAAAGAGTGACACAGAACAAAAGACTGCAATGAAGCAGGCCCTTTAGGCTTAAAAACCTTACTGATCACTTCAAAGAAGGACAATTGAAACCTCTTGGACAGTGGTTTGTTGGGTGTCTGTATGCCTCCATGTGTTTGTTTGGCTTTGCTACTTAGTTCTTTTTCCGGCCAAATATGCCGTAGCTATTGTCATGCCCATCGTATGCTCATGTCATTTGTGATAGGGATGAAAAGAGGCAGTTGGGGCCCCCAGGAGAAAAGGAAAGAGAAGTCCTTGACTGACTGGCTCTTTTCTCTCTGCGTCGTTTCTTTTATTTGTTGTGTTTTACACAGCAGCGTTTTAGCTTATCTCGCTGTGCAGCACAACAAATATATGTTGACGGAGGGGCCTTCCTCTTTTTGTGTGGGCATCAGTGCTTTTTACATTTCTGTGCTTTGAGTAAACCGAGTCTTTTCCGCCGCGTTGACAGTCTCAGTGACAGCGAGCGGATCGGGGGAAACGGGCCGTGCGGTGATAACCACCGGGGCTTTTTTGTGCACCAGCATTTTAGTTGATTGTTGGGAGACATTCCTTCCAATCACTCACCAGAGGCAATAATTGCCGCTGTGAAAAAGGCAGTGTTCTTTCCCGAGTAACGAGGTTGAATAGGAGATAAAGAGGGGCGCTATTTTTGACAGCAATTAAGATAGATATCTGCAGCTTGTCGAAACATGTTCCGCCATGGCACTTCCAGTGACAAAAAGCCAAGTGGGGAGGCAATCAGTGAGGAGGTCGGCGAGACCAAGGAGAAGAGATTAGGAAGAGTACCCTCACGGTGTGAGCCGCAGTTACTTTAACGGGGGAGTATTTGTCACTCTTCAGTGCACAGGGCTGCATAGGGTGCTTTGATGTTCCCGTCTGTGTGGTTAACTGCATGGCATTATCAAGGAAAAGCTTTATGTATGTCTGTGTGTGTGTGTGTGTGTGTGTGTGTGTGTGTGACTATAGACTTAATCTCTTGGGATTAAAAAGAGATAAGACTCTCACACTTTATTTCAGAATGTTGACAGAGGCTTCGTTGTCATAAAAAGATGTGTCTGTATTCCGTACTGTAAAATCCTTATTCACCTTCCTCTATAAAAGAGCTTGGAGCTTGAAGCCGTCTCCCATTGTGATCCATAACCCTTCTCACCAGGAGTGAAGAGCCAGACAGGCTGTGCGTTTTCTGATTTACTCACACTCAGCCATGAAAAGTAGTTGTTGACTCAGGGAGACCCACTGTGGGCTGATTTATCGTGTGTGTTTTCATATAGGTGTGGACACAGGCCTGACCAGCAAGGTAGGAGGTCTCGGTGGTCCCAAGGAGGCTCGTCTAAGGAACCCACAGATTATTATTGCTCGGTGAATATACTGTAGATTTTATTTAATTATTTTTCCTTTTTTTTTCCTTTTTGTCTAGAGGCCTCTGTACAACAATAGAAGCCCAAATGATTTGTTTTGGTGGAGATCCAAACGTGGCAGGTAGAGGTCTAGTCTGAGGCTGTGTTAATGGCTGATAAAAGGCTCGGCCAGACTGGACCAGTTCCCACACTTCAAGTCGACCATGAGAGGCTAGACATGATCAAAGAGTCAGACATGGCAATCGCTGAATATGTCAGGGAGCACTGCAGGCTTTCAGACTGCCTGAAATGATGAATGAGTATTTTTAAGTGGATAACAGTCAGGGCTTTGAACCGTTTTTTTTTTCCAATCGGTTCGTTCCGAACAGAAACGGAATTATAACGTTTCCGGTTATGAGTTCCACCAATAAATTGACGTTCCCGAAACGGTTAGAACAAAAAAATACTGTTCCCGGAACGGTTAATTTTGTTCCTGTCAGCTGTTTAATGCTATAGAATTATGTCACATCTTTCTCATCCAGCTTAAACCAAATGTAATAATATTACAACCATTAATAATAATAATTAAATAGGCCTACAATTATTTCAAATGTGTAGTTTATTGTTAAAAGAGAAAATTTCCACACAAACGTAACCACATTATTAAGACACGTGGTTATGCCACTCGGGCAACAACAAATTCCAACTGTCGGGGGGAAAGGCCATTTAGCCAAATGCTCGCTAGTCCATCATTAACGTGGAGTTGACAAATATAGCTATTGATATTGTGTTTGGAATGAGCGTTTTAATTAACGATGGATCGTAATTTACCTCTTATTTAAGATGTGGAGTGGAGACTTTGTAATCCACCGCTCTCTCTCCATTCAGTCAGCGAATGTCTGATGTGATGTCACACAGGAAGTGAACCTCAGCCGTCATGGTAACGTGCGCAGGAAAATAATTACTTTTTTTTTTTAGTTAATTAGGCAACGAAAACTTTGAGGAACGAAATAAAACCGGTATTAACCGGTTACCATTATTTTTAAATAAGTGTTCCTGTTCCAGAACATAGAAAATAATAACGTTTCCGGTTTCGTTTCTGTTCCCTGTAAAATACAAAAAGTTCCCGGTTTTCGTTTTTGTTCCTTGAACCGGTTCAAAGCCCTGATAACAGTTGAGTCGGTCTTAGAGTCGGTCACTGTAAGGGTATTGCTGGGAGACCTTACTGTTTTGAGTCTTGAACTCGCAGGCTTTCCCAAGCCATGTAACAGTTTTGGGAATAGAGATGCATTCTGTTGGCCAAAGTGTACATGGTATTTTTAGGGTTCATACTGTAGCACATGGTGTATGACAGGTGGCCAGCTTTTAATCTCACTGAAGTGCAAACACCTGGTGCAACAGATGAGCCTCAACTTCAGCACCAGCCCCTACCACTCAAATGTACAGTAACTAGACCAAGACATATACGCACACAGTATGTGAGTGGCATTACAGTACATTTCAAAGCATTACAGAAAAAAAACATCCATTTAGAATGGATTGAGCTTGATCAAGCTTCTGAATGTGTGAGCACAACTCAAAGACTCCATAGGGAAGCTGCTTCCTGACTTGGGAGCCAGACCTCAAGAGTGGAATTTTAGCACTTGAATACGACTTACATTGACTCTCAAGAACACAGATTCCCCACACGTGACTTGCCAACAACGGTGTGAGCTCCCACTTTGAGAGAGAAGAGGGGAGGGGGGGGGGGGGGGGGGTTCTGGCTGCCCAACTGAGCACTTAGCCTGCTCCACGCCTCTCTGCTTTAAAGAAACTCTCCCGCTGCTCCCTAGCACCATGTGCTGGCCATGAACGCAGGAGGAGGAGAAGGGGGTGGAGGAGGGTTCCCCAGGTGAAGCAGCTGCCTACTCTGTGTTGATCGGCGTCTCGGAGAGTGATGGATTACTTGTCCTGTCCGAGACGTGATTGGAGCCAGGAGGCCGAAAAAATGGGGATGTGTGTTGTGGTGTGGCGTGTTGCACTGCGCCGTGAGACAGAGTGCATTACATGCTAAGATTTTGATGAGTGGTGAAGATGCAGTTGAAGTCAGACAGGTTGGATGAACGTTATCCTCCCTGACCATGTTTTTAAAAAGGGAGATAGTGGGATGTAGAAATGGTGTGCTGCCAGTGAGTTTTTGAGAAAAGATAAAATCCAAATGGATCTGCATGAATGTGTCCACATCTTTTATTTCTGTCATCACTTCGGTTTAAACCCTATTACTGTGTTTCATGTCAGGAATTCTGATGGATATTTCTATGTTTACAGCTCTGTAAATAATATTACTGCACTTTCCTCTGTGCTCCATTGAGGACACTGAATGACTTTAGCTCCCGCTTTCTGCCGAAATATGGGCCAGGTTACAGTATATGGGCCAGCGGTAATTGATGGAAAAAAGTACTGATGTTTACAGAAAGGAAACGAGGATGGAAATCCTGACAGTTCCCGACCGAATAACTCACCAATTCCAGGAGGAATCTGTCTGTGTTATCACTATACAAGCACAACAGACTGTGTTTACTAATAATAAGCTAATAACTCAAGTCAAAGGCATCAAATATGGTCATCAGAAACATTTACTAACGATATTAGGCTAAGTTTTAACAGGATGGCTAGACACTGCTGTCTTACTTCTGCTTCCATTTAGAGACAGCAATCAAACAATGCTGAAGCTTTCATGGTCCCACTGGCAGAGCTACAAAGAAGTTGACAGTGTTGCTGTCACTGATTCCTCTCTAATGATGATTAAACTGACGGGTTTGAGCCATATGGGAGAGTGGAGTGTGTGTTGTGCGGTCTGTCATCATGTTTACACCATTTACCTGTCTGAAAGCTACACTGCACCAGAGAGGACTGGAGAAATATTAGGCTACATTGAGACCTCCCACACACACACACACACACACACACACACACACACACACACACACACACGCACACACTGTACTTGTTCCAGACTGAAGGCAATTATACAGATTGAAACCCACTATGCTGCTTTCGACAAAACCCATGAACAAAATCCATGATATATTGATTGTTTACTAAATCCATGGTATCCATGGAGTGTAGTCTACAAAGTAACAAGTCATATTCAGTGGCAATGGACCCTTTCAAGAGAGTTCCATTATCAGCATCATAGTTGGCCCCACAAGGCTTCCGTTTTAACATTCCATATGTTATCTTAATGCAGAGGAAGTAGATTGGGGCCCAAATAGAACGTTCAAGCATTGTTTTTGTTTTTATTGTTGAAAGGGTCAATAAGCGCTTACTAGACACGTCACTGCTGGCTCCATCCAAACCCCCAGTGTCAAATGAAATATGAAGCCTCCATGCATCAAATGTTCCTCTACTCTGACCAGCAGCACTGCAGTTGTCTTCTGGGCTGTCAGAGCCTTCATGCAGTATTGCAGATCATGCATCTTCCAACAAAGTGCAAGAGACAGTGGGAGTAATGGATGCTATGGGAACGTTGACATATCTTGAGATACCTCTGTTGTGTGATAGGGCAACATTTGTTAAAGTCTGTTCTTAGGCACTGAAATGCTATGGCTATATAAAACCTGATTCTGGAAGCTTAACATTTGGTGTGCCTGCATTGTGACATCCTACTGTCCCAACATCCTACTTTTTTCCAGATGTGAATAATTCATTGTTAAAACAACCACTAATTCATTAGCAGTTAATTTTCTCTATTTCTCTCTCTCTCTCTCCGCTCTCTCTCTCCATCTCCATCACCTGCTGCCATCAAACCTGATCAGCTTATGCAGTTTTTAGGGGCCGGAAAGGGGCTTGGAAGCACACGAGTCAGTGAAACAGTCATAAACAGCTAAGAGCCAAATCATTTCCAGGGGCACGAAGCAAGGGTGTGTACAAGCGAGAACAACAACTGTTATTGTTAATAGAATATGTTTTCTCTGTTTGGAGAGAAAGAAAACGTCTCTAAGGAATGTTTTTTTTTTTTTTTTTTAAAACAGAAACAAAAGCGGTGGCTTTCAGAGAACTGTATCAAAGCGAAGCGACTGGGGGGAAATGTGGGCGCACAAACGCTACAGAGTAAATGATTGGTTTAGTGGCAGGTGCAGAGAGGGAAAACTTCAGTCTTATCAAAAAAGCTATGGGTATGATTGCCTCTTTACTGTGAGCCCATGCTGCAGCAGCCTGGGGAGTCAGTAACAGTAAGGACGATGGATGGAGGTCTAGAAAGCTAGCGAAGTTCCCATTTCACGTCTGAATTGTCTGGTAGTTAAAAATGTATGCTTTATATGCCAGTGGTTGCTTGGATTTTTTAGGTTTGCATATAGATGTTCTTTCTGAATATTTATGGCTGATGACAGTGTTGGTTATTGCAGCGCTTGTGTTTATTCTCTCATTGAAAAAGACATGAGCATTTGTCTTTATTCAGTATTCAGTATGCCCACTGGTCTTCTCTGATAACATAAATGTTTGATTTTAATACTGTTTGCTTGGATTTGAAGGGGTTTTAGTATTCAGAAATTTAAAACATATCTCATAAGTATGATTTGTTTATGTGTTTTTATGTATGCAAAGTCATGGTGTTCTGGCTGGCTCATGAAAAATCACTGTGTTGAAAAATTAGTTTTTGAAAGCCTGTGAGCAGTGGTAGATTTGCCTGTGCATGACAGATGCATACACAATAAATGAATGAGGCCTGCGTTACTGTATAAAAGGCCATACTTCATCCATTTCACAACCTTTTCCTTTTCGAGCGGCCAGATGTTGCCTGCCCGTGTGCGTGGTGGTGTGAAGAGAAATCTCACATTGGAGGAATATTTCTGGGAGAAGTGTTTCATTTTGCCACCATCTGTCTAACAGATGACTTCCTGAGGACTTCAACTCCAGAGAGGAAGAGGCGCAAATGGCTCTTGAGCTTTACCTGTCAACTTTGTGTCAGTATTATATGACACCAAAGCAGTGGGAAGAGGTCAAAACTGACATATACTCACTTAAACACACACACACACACACACACACACACACACACACACACACACACACACACACACACAGTGTATATATACAACACACACACAGCCACTCACACACACACACACACACACACAGTACATACATACGTAAACAGATGTTGAATTGTATGTGCTTATTGAATGACAAAAGAGATCTGGAGACAAGACTTGAGAGTCAGGATGAGACAAAAAACATAATAGGGCAATATATTGAAGACACTTCATCTTGCAGCAGGTTGCAATGTGCTGCTTTCTATTAAAAGTGCAGAGGCACTTTGTAGGGATTGTGGATATTTGTTTTATTGTCAAATGGCTGACATACTGTATACGATTGTAAATGCCACTGAAACAGCAGGTTAGTAATAACACCACACACCTCATTTAAATAAGAAGTTGAAGTCCACCTCATTTACTGTTCTACTTTTGGCTCTGTTGGGCAGGTACAGTATACTGAGTGTGTGTGCGTGTGTGTGTGTGTGTGTGTGTGTGTGTGTGTGTGTGTGTGTGTGAGAGAGAGAGAGAGAGAGAGAGAGAGAGAGAGAGAGTGTGTTTCACTGATCATAGGAAGCCTGAAGCTTTCCACAGGATGTTCACTCTGCTCTGCACTGTGCCACGGCCTCTCTGGAAATTCACTTAGGGCTCCTTGCAGTTTATTTGTCTTGGAGGTGCAGTGACAAACAGCGGCAATATACGTTATGAGAGACGATATTCTCGCAAGCGCAGCCGAGAGCTAAAAGCGAAGGCAGTTAGCATTCTTCAACTGTTTTAAATCATTATTTGGACTCTTGCTGTAGCTTTAAGGCATTGTAAAAATGACATTTGTCGCACCAAGTGAGGATCCCATCCATTCCTAGGTGCCCTTGTACAAATAAGCAAGCCAAACACAAACAAATCACAGCCTGGAAAAGACCATCCATCAAATTTTATGTCTGTGAAAGTTAAACAGGAAAGCTTTTTTTCTGCCTTTCTCCTAGCTCACTCTCTTCCACTTTTGCAGAGACACTCTTGTTTTGTCTAGGTCCCGTTAGCGTTGTTTTGGTAGCCGCTAGGTCCCATGAAGCTGCTTACTTCAGGGTCGTTCCCACCCCCCCAGTGTTGTATAAAGTACTAGAAAGCAATACTTGAGTAAAAGTACAAGTATCGTACTATTTTGAACTTTTATTGTAAACTTTATTTTGGCTTTCTTATAGTAAAGCATAAAGCATATTCAGGGTTCCTATATGTTCTTAATCTCACTCATCAAATCAAATCACATTCTTTTCTAGGACTTTTTAGGCACAATTCTCTGAAATGAAAAATAAATAACTTATTTCTTTCACAAAAAAAATGACCTGCTTGTAGGGAGAACATTTTGGTCATGTGGCATGAGCATTTCTAGGGCTTACTCCCCAGGTCACCGTCACTCACACACACACACACAGGCCACCTATGTCCAGCAGCTACTAATATGCCAGTCATTAGTTGAAACTGAAAAGGTGTCTGTTCATCTTCAAAAGAAGCTGGTTTTCAAAGTTTCAGGCCCACGACCGACCATAGTGGTGGAAATTGGATAAATTAAGCAACATTTCAGCTCTATCCTGTAGTTTTTATTAGTACCATGGTTCAACAAATGTGTAAAGGTTATATAATAATTCACTTCAACTGAGAAGAACAAAAAATATTCCACAAGTTACCAAAACAGAAAGAAAGAAAGAAAGAAAGCCTTTCAAATGTAGCCTATCCCATGCTTCCACAAAGAGGCATATTGAACTAATGTTTAGGCTACATGTTTTTTGCATGGGTAGGCTATATTGTTGTTTGGTGATTTAGCCTACTCCTTTACTACACCCTCTTCTGAGCAAACAAGGCATAGGTTTATCATGTAGGGTAATTGCTCTTTCTTACATTAAATAACTTTAATTTATCCTCTGTACTTGTCCCTGCAGTCATGGCCTCCTCATCACTAATTTCGGGCTCATCATTTTCAGTGGTCGACTGGTTGATCTGCTGCTCAGTCTCTCCTGGCCTCTTTCTACCCTCCATCCTTCCTGACGCTGGTGTCTACTGTAGGGCCGGCTTGGCTATCCGTATCTGAGAAAACTTTTTCGGAAAAGACGGGCTATATGGACCCAACCAACTATTTTTGGGAGGGGAGAACTCCCTCACGTAGGCTACAACCCATGCAGAGGCATTGCATTGGTGTCATGCACAGAATGCGGAACGTGTCCTACTTTAAGAAAAGATAGACTAATGTGACAAATGTCAATATTTGTTTCCTCGACCGGCGTAATGCAATCTAGGAGCAGTGATTCGCCAAACCTCCCTTATTGCAGTCGCACACATTTTTTTCTAATTTTATGTTTTAGTAACGAGTAACGAAGATGCTTAGTGGAAATATAACGGAGTAAAAGTATACATTTTATCTAGGAAATGTAGTGGAGTAAAAGTGGAAGATGCCTGAAGAAGATCGTAAGATCGAAACGTTGTGTGTATTTTCTATTAAAAGTTGAGTCGTTCAAAGGCAGTGTGCAAGTCTTTTTCACTTTTTCACTTGTATGCCCTTTTTGATTTGGCACCTGCTGAAACACTTTTGGATGTGCACACTTCATAGTATGCTGTAAAAGTGGAAGTTGACATAAATTTAAATAGCGAAGTAAAGTACAGATACGTGAAATTTCTACTTAAGTACAGTAACGAAGTATTTGTACTCCGTTACATTACAACACTGCACCCCCCACCGTGGAATGTTTGGTTAATTAATTACCTCATTTTCGTTGTTGCTTCCGTGTGATTGAGGCACCATCATCATCAATCTATTTAGTGTCCCAAGTTCGAGGCGGGAGAGGCTCATTTGTGTTGGGTTTTTCCGGGAGACTTTTGGTGGATGTTGCTGTTGATTTCCCGAGGCTGGCACAGATGTGGGTGGAGTTGGCACCCAGTGTGTCGGAGAGCCAGCTACATCGCTTGCCAAGAAGAGCCACTGGCAGAAGCATCTCTCTAATGACTCCCAAATCCACCCCCCCTGCCAGCACTTCAAGACAGCCTCGGACACCATCTCAGAGCCTAATTGATTCTCTGTGGTTTCATTTGCCTCATAATGAAATTTGTCATTGTGTTTTGGGTGAAGAAGTATATAATCGCAGGCTGCTTTGTGACTGTGTGCTGTGCGCTCTTGTTGACTGGCCTCAGGGGGGGGGGAAACAAGTAACCGATGAGAGCGATCAATCTCCTTTTGAGTTTTAGGCCTATACATAGACTGGGTTCTCCATTGTTTCTCGAGTCATTAAGCCCATTTGTGTTAAGTGCCTGGCCTCTCACCTTCACTGACCTTAAGTCTGCCACTGGGCAGGCGTTTTTGGAGCATGACTCGGCCCCCCCACTGTCTTCCCAATGGATGCATCCAATCTCTGGGCCAATCTAATGGACTCGGTTCTCCTGATTGCAGCTAAGCGTGGAACCATGCCATATGAGGCTCTGATCCACTCCAGTGTCACCTGTGCTCCGGCTAGTCAATCATTCCGACTGGCG
>NC_055960.1:23838237-23843237 GCF_018492685.1 Alosa sapidissima | reverse complement strand
ATATTTAGATTTGTTCTAAATGATTTATTTACATTTTTTCCTTATGCTGTGTTCTTACATTTGTTGTGTTCCAGCACAGTTTTTCCCCAATTAATAGTTTAGTGCACCATTTTCTGTCTTCTAACTCAGAATCATGTAAAATACATCAAATATGTATGTCTATATTAAATTGTGACCTTATGTTAAATAATTACATTGCATAACACTACACAGAACATTGCACATAGCATTTGAACATTATTTAACATTTTTACTCAAGACTCATAATAGATGACACCTGGTAGACACACACACACACACACACACACACACACACCTGACAGTTGTCAGAGTGTTGTCCCTCTAAGCCCTGGAGCCGCGTCAGTCTGTCGCAGCGCCTTGCGTCTCCTCCTGTTTCTAATTTTGAGTGTCCACGGCTTGTCCTTGTGTCCCCTGCGCCAGCGTTGTCCAGGAGCAGTGCTGCACGGGCGCCCTGAGGCAGAGCAGGTGTTTGGCTGGCATGAGCGCTGCCAGAGGGGGGGACGCCTGCCAGGCTCCACCGGATGGACGGCTCTGTGGAGAGGACTCCTACCAGGCGAGTCACGCCGCATGCATGCCCCGTACCGCATCACACACACACTGCACACACACACACACACACACACACACCACACACACACACACACACACACACACACACACACACACACACACACACACACACACATGCCACACACATGTACACATGCTGACACACACGTACACAAACACTCACATACACACACACATTCACACAAACACACACACACACACACACACAAACACACACATGTCTAGCAGGCGTGTCCGACCGTGCGCACTCTATTTTCCTACCATGCTGCTCTGCAGCACCTGTCATTTACCATGAAAGTGGACATGTGGCCCAGCACACTTTTAATGGAGGAGATAATGGATGCATCGTTTGTAGCTTCGCTGTGATAGCATTGACCTGGCAGTGTCAAGGTTAGGGGCATCCGTGGAAGAACTACATCCCAGGCGGCAGCCAACGTTAGCCCACATCCGGCCTGGATGCAGCACGATTCCAGAACTAGCTTCTATCTGGGGTTTGACAGATCTGCACTAATACATTGGTCTGGATAGAAGCCAACCTGATAAAAGTGTCACCTAAATGGCTAAAACAAAGTAGCTGCGTCTCTCTCTTGAGATAAGAGCAGAGCACTATCTGCATGGTGATTACTGCCATCTGCAACAAGGGCTTTTCATTAGACAGCAATGAGACAATCAGCACGTCATGTATAGGGGCGACTGCTTTTCAGCCAGCCACACGGCACACACACCCCATGGGCCGCAGGTCCACGTCCACGCTGTGGAGGCCACGCTCGGAGGTCCGTCTGCCCCAAATCCCCACCGCTGTCAGTTGAAAGTGTTCTCAATCTAATTCAGCTTTTTTTCCCCCATGTAGGAATAAGAACGGCACTCTGGGTCTGAAAATGCTGAATATCTTGAATATCCATATAATGTTAATTCCAGAGCGTTGGGGCCAGGGAGCTTTGATGTGTTTGCCAAAAAATTCACGCAAAGCTATTTATTTGTGTCAGCTGTGGGGAATGCAGCCATTGACCCCTGGCATGACAAGCCCTAAAAAGCCACAATTTCAAGCGAAAACAGCTTGAACACATACAGCAAGGCACTCCAGGACTGCTACAGCGACTGTGCCCCAATACCGACATTTTGACTGAGAGTCTGTGCATGACTGAGAGTCCATGACATGTCCATAGGCAGGTGTTTTTTTGCTGTGTCTGATTGAAGTCAGGGTTACTGGTTTTAGCCATGCAGTCCCCACCAGCCTGCCATATTTGTGCCCTCTCCTGTGTTCCACTGTAAGCCAGCATGCTACAGTATCTACTGAATCTGTTTCAGGAAATCGCACTTTGTTTTCAGTGCAAATTTTTATATGTTTTGTATAGCCGAGACTAAGAAGCAGCGGATTGTTTGCCCCAAGATTTCATTTTCAGATATATCTGTGAACACAAACATCTCACAAGGGGGACATTTAATTCAGAGTTAGCTTGAGTCAGAGAGAGTTGCTGTGCTGTTCTGGCATTTGTACATTTTTTGGTCGATCTTTCCAGTTCTCCTGGTACTGAACAATTGCCCTGCTGCATCAAAACAGCAGAGTGTATGGTTTGATTTAGCAGAGGCAGAGTGCAAACACTGTCATGCCAAGAGAAACGCACTGTCTTGGCCAAGGCACTCAACATGTGTTTCCCAGCAACAATGCAGCCTCACATTTTTGTGGCCACAACAAATCAGGCCCTGTTATCAGCAGTGAGCCGTGTTGCACTCTGGGCCAGATTACTGGTCGCATCACCATGGACCACTCTGCAAAGCCATTTAGCTTCATGTTTCCCAATATTATCTTGTGTTTAACCTCTGCTGCCAGGCTAGGGGTATTGGGTTTGGGTTTTTTGGCAGAGCTACAATCAGTTAAGCTCCTCTGTGCGTTGTGGCATGTTTTTGTATGGGGTATTTGGTCTTTATAACTGATGTGTGTGTTAAAGGCTGTGGTTCTTCACCACTGTATAGTGGATCTTTGCATAATGTTTAATGTTATTTGTCAGACTTATTAAAAAGGCTTTATTATTTATGTATATCAATGCTGTGTGACAAAGCAAAGTGGTGTGCAGCTTCTAATTAAGATTCAGGACCAAATTAATCTGATCATTGTCCAGCGGGTTAATAGATGATGTAGTTCTGCTGTTCTACACTGCTGTACTCCATGCGGTGCTCTGTTGAGCTTTTTGATGCTGTGTCGTGGGCTGCAGGTGGTGTTGTGATGAAGCTCTACACCCTTCATGTGTTAGTGGGTGGGACAGATGTTGGGAATGGAACCTGTGGTGTGTTGTTGGCTTACCGCTAATCATCTATGCTACCTTATGTAACTTGTCACTACAAGCAGTGCCAGCAGAGATCCATCCATGTGTGTTCTGCATTGTGGCAAAAAAACAAACAAAAAACAGCTGCCTTTGGAACACGTGCCTGACCTGGAGGGCATCAGAGTTGTATCTGATCTGAACTCCCCTCTGATCTTGTTGTGCTGTCACGGCCTGTTACACCCATCTCACCATGTCTGCGTGGACGCCTGGCCTGGCCTATACTGTGCTGCTGTGCGCTTGGTCATTTACTGTGTGCCCGGCGGTGAGTGCTTGCTGCACTTTTCTGTATCATGTTGCAATGGACTATAATAATTGGATCTAATGGGTCATAGGTGTGTGTGTGTGTTTGTCTGTGTGTGTGTGTTTGGGGGGGGGGGGGGTATCTATTTGAAAGCAAGCCAGCTAACCTCACAGTGACTGCGCCTGAGGAAGTTATCAGAAGTAATGGGTGAATCTAATGAAATCAGACGATCAGACCAGACGTCTAGGAATCCCCTTTTCTGGAGGGGAAATGGATGTTGTGGCTTGTTCTCCCCAGGCTGCTGGGTTTGGTAAACTCGCTACAAGCTCCTCCAGCAGCTTTTCATATGATTTTATGCCCATAAGCAATGCCTCAAACCCAAACAAATCCCCTTTGAAGGGGTGTCCACACCACAATGGATGGCATGGAAATGTGTTCGTGTGTGATCAGGAGGCTTTGCTCAGCTTGCTAAGCCCTGTGCTTTGCAGTTGTTTGTTATTTATTCTCAACAGAGGTTCTGGGGTGTAAAATACATTTTTGCGGTGGTGGCTGGCTGCTATATATATCATAAAGTGATGAAGATGGTCTTGTTTAATGGTGCAAATGGAGGGTGGCTGTGCTGTTTTAAAACTAGCGCTGTGTGTGTGTGTGTGTGTGTGTGTGTGTGTGTGTGTGTGTGTGTGAAAAAGAGATTCTGTTTTGCTGTGTGTTGAGTAATCCTCTGTGCAATGTTGCACCCCTCTGGAGTAATGAAGAATGTGTTTTGCTGGATATTTTGTGTGTGTATGTGTGTGTGTGAGAGAGAGAGAGAAAGAGAGAGAGAGAGAGATTATTATGCTGTGTGTAGTTTTGTGATATATTGTGTAATATTCTTTGTTGCTTTGGTCCCCTCACTTTGTGTTTTGCTATTTTGCGTAATGCTTGGGTGTGTGTGTGTGTGTGTGTGTGTGTGTGTGTAACCATGCTGTCTGTGTTGTGTTGTGCAATTCTCTGCGTGGTGTGGAACCCCTCAGGAGTAATGACGTTTGTGTTTTGCTGAATATTTCTGTGTGTGCGTGTGTGTGTGTGTGTGTGTGTTTGTGTGTATGTGTGTGTCCTTCCAGGAGTGCTGCAGTTGCTGCTCTCTGGGCCTGCAGCTGCGGGAGGCGGGCCTCGGTTGCCACTCCCACCAGTACCTGGACTACCCCTGTGGCCACATCCTGCTGACCTGCTGTGAGGAGGAGGAGGAGGATGCAGAGGGCACGCTGGGAGGGTACGTGCCAGACGGACCCGCACTCAGGAGGAAGGAGATGCCCAGGCCCACCGCCACGCCAGAGAAAGGTGGGCAGAGCCAAAGGCAGAATTCCAACGGCAGAGGTTCAGCGTGGGTCGCCATGGCACCTCACATCTTTTTCCTGGTTGCAGCTCACTCAAATTAGCACAAGACACATTGCAGTGGCTTAGCTTTTGAAACGGTGGAAATTGAGTGTCTGACAGTGAAAACAAAGGTGTCTCCTTATGCATTTCCATAGAGCATGAGATCTTTCAGGTGTCGGGAATTATTGCACAGAGCACTGAGTCAGGATTATTTCCATTCTATTAGAAATGCAATTAAAATCTGTACAACCAAGACTCCCATTTCACACATGTGCTACTTTTCCTAGTCAAATGGTGAAATGCATTAATGAAGTCATGGGTACCTCTGTGTCCTGTTCTTTGATAGGTTCAATCATACTGTGGCTGTTTAATTAAACTCTGGGAATGGGATGTCTTTATGTGCTGTTTCCACCTCTGAATGGTATCCATATTATTAAACATCAAACATCATTAGGTCCCCAGCTAGATTGGAAGTATTGTTTACAGAA
>NC_055960.1:23690737-23833237 GCF_018492685.1 Alosa sapidissima | reverse complement strand
TGGTGTTGTATTGAGGTTGCATAAGAGCATTCAGCATCCATTTATGTGTGAGTTTCTGGGTGATTGTAGTGGAAAAGCCTGCATCTGTATCTCTTAAGATACTAACACACAGATGTTGATAGTCAGTCTTTCAAACGGCATATTTATGTCAGAACTCTCAGATATCAGTGGTGTGTATTTAGCAATACTTCCAATATCCACATGTTGAAATATAGTGAACTTACCTTTCAGTAAACATCAGTCTGCATAAGAAGAACTAGAATTTGATATATCCATTCCTCATCTGGCTCATACCATACTCCCCATACTGTTATGTATTTTCTGGACAGGGTGAGCCGATGTGAATGAGAGATTGGTGTGTGTTTAGGCAAGCTGATTTCCTGTCCAAGTAGATCATTGTCATGAACAAATCATTGTTGTTAGTCCAAATCCTCTTTCCAGAAGGAAAAAGAGATGTATGGAGGTTGTGTGGTTGTGCATGCATATGGAGAACGTTACTGAGGGGTTGTATTTTCCTCTGAATAGAATTCTTTATTGTGTGTGTGTGTGTGTGTGTGTTTGTGTTTGTGTGTCTGTCTGTCTGTTTGTGTGTGTGTGTGTTTGTTTCCATAATGAAACAGGAGAGGAGACTTTTTTTTTTTCTTTTTCTCATAGAGAGAATATATAGCCCATGTTATCTTGCCTTGTGTTTGCTAGATTCTCGTAATCTCTGTCCAAACTAAACACGTGGAATTGCTTCCTGTGTGGAACTGGTTCTGAGGACCTGGTTGACCTCCCCCTCATTATGGTACTCAAACAATTGGATTAGCTCTTGACAGGGGTCTGATAGCGAAACGCTTTGGTAGATAAGTCCAGATTGATTCTGTCCTGTTGCCGGGCATAATTCTTCCACAGTTTTGGCGTTCTTTGTCCCATTCTTTCGGCGATGTGGCACCAGTTTAGATGGAGCGGTCCAGATAGAGAGCGAGTTTTGCGGAGCTGTCCGGGATGAGGGAGCCATAATTCTGTAATTTATCGGCCGAATCCCAAGGGAGAGAGAGGCACTCTGAAAAAGGGGCACTCTGAAAAAAGGCACTCGGCCGCCTGGATTTACATTCAGTGATTTAGAGTCCTCTGGTTTGAGAAAGGGGTGTTGAAGAACGCACTGCCTGTGTGGATCTGTAAATGTTGTCATGATTTAGACTAATCTCTCGTTTTTTTTCATTGCTTGTTTTTTTTTTTAAATAGAAATTGGGTCTACTCTGCGTAGTGGCTGAGATGTATATATACAGTAGAGCTACCAAGTATGTGGGGTAATTGAGACAAACTCTTTTTGTTCCAGTTGAAACATACCGTAATGTCATTCCTGGAGCACATGTGAAATTCATTGACACAGCATAACCGATGCACTGAAAAGCCACAGTCAAATGTTCACTTCTGAGCAACTGTAGGCATCTTATCTCAGTCTGAGTGGGGAAGTTCAGTCTCATGCTCTGCCGATAGACATCAGAGATATCCGCTATCTGTGACTGTGAAGCGCTTGACTTCTTGGCGCACTTTAATCTCATCTGATTGTGGATCTGATTGGTTCACAGAGGACTCGGAGGAGGACAATAGAGTTCGGGAGGAAGAGCGGCCCGTCACACAAGCAACCTCTAGACTGGCGACCTCTACCGCCTCCACCACCACAACAGCCACCACCACCACCACCACCCAGATCCCTGTCCTCCACAACCCATGTGCAGGTAATTCAGATGAGCCACTATTAGGTTACCTCACCAAACCACAGTAATTGCAGTGAATTTCTCCAACCTCAATCCAAGGGTGTCAGCCACCAAGCAACACACAACACATACTATACACCCCACACACACACACACACACACACACACACACACACACACACACACAAAATCCTACCACAGCCATCCACACCCTAACCCACAAGACATTCCCATCTTCATTGTGGGTAAAACCCCAGAAAATTCCGCGCCTAGATCGACTTCTCATTTACTGCCCCTGAGAGGAATCCGTCTCCGTCTCCTTCATTTTGGCAGATATATCCCTCATTTTTTCTAAGATGGAGTTCGCCGCTGGCAAAAGATGGCGGGACATTACTTTTGTCTGTTGACATTCAGGCTGGAATTACCATACGTACAGACCTTTTTTGGAGGCTTAGCAGAACCTCTGCGTCGCCCTCCACCCACCTGTGTTAAAAGAATGAGTGGGTAAGCTCTACCACGGAACCTACTGATTACTGTGTATATTACAGTATAGCCAGGGATTTGTTCCGCTAAAGTCAGGTACTTTATGTTCATCATTTTCTGCTGCTAGACACCCTTCAGTCCTAATAGGGACAAAAAAACGTCATCTCTGCGATGCAGCTTATCTCTCGCTGTTCACCTCTAATCTGTTTGCTAGATGAGCGATTTTCATCGGAAATGCTATATTGGCCAAGCTAACGTGCCTTGGCGGTGCGGAGTGGGACATCTTGAAAGAGTGATGGCTGGTTCTGAGGAGGGGTCAGGAGGGGAGAGAGTGTTTGATATTAGGCAGTGAGGCAGCGAGGAGGACCTCTGGAGGGTTAAGTTCATCTGTTCCATTAGGAGCCAGGCTGGGCCCGGATGCGCCTGGACAACTCATCACTGGCGAGCGTCTGCCTCCTCACCAGAGTGAGATTTGCAGGGCAACACTGAGGCTGTGCAGTCTCTAGTCTCTAGTCTCTGTCCCTCTCTGACAGTAGGCTCAGACAGAGAGGCAGTCTGTGGACAGAACGTCATCTGCTCTCTAGTCACAAAGGAGTCAGATGTAAAGACATCACTGGGTTTTCACTGAAACCTGCAAGCTATTAGCAGACTTGCCTTGCAAAGAGCTATGCTTGCAAAACCATGCTAAAATACCGTAAAAGGTATTCCTACATCTGGGTTGCTGCTTCTTTGTGCAAAGCTGCATTAACATAGAGAATGACTACAAATGACAAGTATCTCTGTCAGATGATCAGAAACGTAATGAGCAGATATGAGAGCTGAAAAATAACCTGCATGATGTCATTTTAACTTCATGACTTCAAGATGAGATTGAATATCAGTTCCAGAGACAACTGGTTTAGATTTTTGAATTTAGAGAGTTAAAAGCCGTCAAGAGCCAACAGTAACAAGGCTAGCTCCCCTGCTAAATCCGGACCACATTTTGTCAAAATGTGATCTCAAAACACCTTTGCAATCTGCTTGAGTTCCATGTTCACACGCTCTTGAACTGGCTAGAATGTTTCAAATGCAATAACTGTGCTAGTCTTTCTCACCTACTTTTATACCAGATTCTCCCGTGCTGGTTCCCAAATGTATACTGTAATGTATGTCTGGCTCAATGAGATCAGCTCTCCTCGGAACCCTTGGTGTCTGTCCAGTAAGGTTACAAGTCCCACCTGGTGTCCGCAGTACCATTGCAAATGGACAGTGGAAGCAATGATTTCCAATGAGGCATCTGTCTTTTATGACTTGCTCAACAGTTGGACTGGAGAGCAGGTCTAAGACTGCTGCCCTTTGGAAACCCACATGCCGTGTTTTCGGTACCGATGCCTTTTAGATCTCCTCTGTTGCGTTGCCAATGCTCAGCTTGGAGTTTGCATTTGTGTTCATTCAAATTAACCTCAATGCAGACTCCTTGCCGTGTCCTCATAGTATAATACCATTGTAATTTTGTAAAATTCCAAATTGGGACACTCAAATGGCACTCCCACTGAGCTGGTATTGAAGGCACTGAAGATATTTATTCAGGAAAGAGAAAGTCTGAAGAGGATGTCTGTTTTTGTTTCCGACTCTAAACTCACATGGTTCATAACACAGGTCATAACAATGACTCTCCTTACCTCCCTCTCTCTCTGTCTCTCTCTCTCTCTGTCTCTCTCTCTCTCTCTCTCTCTCTCTCTCTCTCTCTCTCTCTCTCTCTCTCTCTCTCTAGGCAATGGCCCGTGTGCACAGCGGTGCTCCATAGCCGGGGGTCGTGCCAAATGCTCTTGTTTCCCAGGATTCTCTCTGATGGCTGACGGGCACTCGTGTGAAGGTAGGTATCAGTGCAGCCGGTCATCCCACCGCGGTGAAACATTTGGGTTAGCCTTGTGAATCCCTGTCGTTCAGCCAAGCATGGCGAAAGCAAATAACCTTCTGACATGCCACACAAAAAGTAGGCTCACATCACCACACATCACATCTCTCTCTCCCTCTCTCTCCTCTCTCTCTCTCTCTCTCTCTCTCTCTCTCTCTCTCACACACACACACATACGCACACACACTAACACTAACACACAGACACACATGCGCACACACATACCATACTCTGACACAAACATTTTCTCACTCATATTCACATACAAAAGTACTTGAGCATACACAACATGCACACATGCATTATCCTATACATATACTCACAAACAAACACAGCCATGCACACAGACACACACACACACACACACCCACACACACACCCACACACACACACACACACACACACACACACACACACACAGACACACACACAAAGACACACACACTTGACCCATGACAACGATTTGTTCGACAAGATTCATATTCAGACTGACAGTGTTATAATTGGACACAGTCGCTCGCGCACCAGCGTGTAGATGTAATAGCATTTAGACTTCATAACCTGCCATGTCTTAACCAGCAGAGCCCGCTGACTGCAGACCAGCCCAAGCGTAGCCAATTGCTCCGTCTTCAAAAACCATGGCTGCAATAACAAGCAGCGGAAAAAAACCTTCTAAACTTAGTCACCGTTCCTCAGCCTGATCAAACATTCGCCAGCTGCACTTTCGCCTTCTTTATTGTATAACATAAGGAAAACACAGGCGCCAAATTGGTGATGGAGAGAGAGCTAATAAATTTGGTGGCAGTGCCTCAGTCCTGGGCAGCAAGCAGATCCGGGGGTTCTGCGGGGTTTGGCTGTGTACTGCCTGAGTGGTTGTGTGGTTATTTCCGTGTGCTGCTGCCACCGTGCGATTTATGGTACAGCAGTTTGTTAAATGAAACAGTGAGTCTTGATTGCATGGCCCCTCTGCTAACCCATCCACTCTCGGAACTCCCCCAAGTTCTCATCCCAGAGCCATTAGGGGCACACAGTAATTGTGTGATTGAAGACCGAAATGGAGAACTCCTGCAGAGGAAATAAACTGTTTTTGTCTCAACATGAAAAGCCAAAGGTGACTTTTAAGACTGCTGGCTCTGTGCACCACCCCCCACCCCACAAACACACACACACACACAAACACACATGCACTCTCTCTCTCTCTCTCTCTCACACACACACACACACACACACACACACACTTCCCACCCCGTTACCGAGCCAGCACGTTGTTATTGAGTGACGTGCAGGCGGAGGAAGTAAAATAGATTCTGCATCACTGAGGCAGCCGGGGCGCCCTGTTGTCATGTGATGAATGAGGTCTGTGTTTGGGAACGGTGAGTGGACTGTTATCCACGTGAGGACAGCTTTAGTGTAATCATAACGGGCCAGGATACCATGCACACGTTTCGCTGAGACAGCACCACCATGACCCCATCAGATCGAGTAAATTGAAGTAGGACTCTCCCTCCCTTCTCTCTCTCTCTCACACACACACACACACACACACACACACACACACACACACACACACACACACACACACACACACACACACACACACACACACACACTCCTCTCTCTCACTCTCTGAAAGTGTTCCCATATGTTACAGCAAGGGAGGGGAAACTTTGATTTTTGTCCTGAAACAAAGAAAACAGCTCTTTTTCCCCTGAAGATCCTAATCATTTAGTCATACTACATGGGAGACGGCCAACAACAAGACTTTTACTCCCCAGAACAATGTTCCATTATGGCCCATCCATTCCTACATGATTTTGTTGTTGATATTTATGAATAATGGCTGAGGGAAGTGACTGGAATGCATATCACAAGGAAGCTGGTATCGCTGCGTCAGCTGATCCATTGTCTTGTGCGCTACATAGTGGACAACAGCACTGAAGTGCTGGCAAGCTTCAGTTTTATAGGCTGTATTCACATGGTAGAAATTATGCCTAACAACGACACTAAAAAGATACATGATGCACTAAAACTGTTAATATGATGGCAAAGACGTTTACCAGCAGCCAAATAGCCATTGAAATCATCTCTTTCAAGTACAAATACACACTGTATGCTGTACTGATAATCTGCCATTCTGCTAATGTTTGTGTTTGATGTGTCACTGTATTTCAATTACAGCTATTGGAAAGCCACTGCAGGTCTGCCATATAGCAATATATTGTGTTGGGTAAAGGGTACAGCATTAAATTGTGTGGTGTGTGTGTGTGTGTGTGTGTGTGTGTGTGTGAGAGAGAGAGAGAGAGAGAGAGAGAGAAAGAGAGAGAGAGAGAGAGAGAGAGAGAGAGAGAGAGAGCGGAAATGGATGTGTCGATGTGTGTTTGAGTGTGTGTACCTACCTCACAACTCTGGCTCGTGTCTACCTGTATAGACGTGAATGAATGCAGGGGAGGAACACACAATTGCTCCCGTGGGGACTTTTGTGTGAACTCGGAGGGCTCCTACCGCTGCATCCGCCTCAACGAGATGTGTGACCAGGGCTTCATTCACAATGTCAATAGACAGTGTGTGGGTAAGAGAGCAGCCACCGGCCCAAAGCAGCATTGTGACCTCGTTTCAAATCCATCACAAAATACCCAAAGGGAAGAGACTGGTTTGCCAAGCCTTTGAAGCACACAGACACAGTCGTATGTGTAGGTCAAAGCACACAAACACACACACACAACACACACACACACACACACACACACACACACACACACACACACACACACACACACTTGCACGCACACATACAGTACACACACTTTTCACACACAAACGCAATTGAGAGCCCCCTTATTGTTACGCTTCACCAAGTCTTATTTGAGGTCAAGTGAGCAAAGAAATCTCATACCTCCCCCTACCCTTAAGAATCAGGTTAGCATGTAAAGCAGTCAAAGGCAGACCTACTAAAAGTGTTATTGTCCCTAGTAGGGATCTGTCTCTGGCTTGGATCTGTGTTCTGACTTCCAGTTCTGAAAATAAAATCCCTTTAGTAGCTGGATGGGTTTGTTTTGAGATATTCCCAAACACACATTAACAGCATAATCATGCAGTAGCGGTTAGATGAGGGACTTCATGTCACATCGAATAAAAACGCTCAAATCTCAAAGTCAGTAATGATCGAGAAAGGGAACTGGCCTGCTAAACCTAACAGCACCCACCCACGTACACACATGCACACTCACACATACACACACACGTATCACTCTGTGGTCTGTCCAGTTGTATGACTCAGTGAGCCATCATTAACTTTTACTGTTTTCACTCAGTCTTGAGGAAGTCACTGAAGTGACTGTTTCGTACTGTAACGCCATGACAACACTGCCCAATACCCACTTACTGTAGTATTCACAGATCATTACTGGAGCTTGACTAGCTTAGTTTAGTTTAGCTTTAATCTAGCTTGATGTACTGTAGATATTTCTGTATATAACATCAGAATCTCCAGGCACAAAATGGCATCAGTGAGGAGAGTATAAGGCTTGGCAAACCAGAGGCACGTCTCCTACACAAACCATGCTGCTGCCACCTTCCACCGCTGGGCACCGTGAGTCATTCGGGACGGCCGCCCGGGAGCTGCCAGGAGAGGAGGAGGGAGAGAGGGGAGAGGAAAAGGCGACCGACTGGCTGCCCGTCTGTAATCCCCACAGCTTACTTGTCAGTCATGGAGCTGCTGCTGCTGCTGCTGCCGCCACTGCTGCAAGCACTGCCGCGCTGCTAGCACTGCCACGCTGCTGCTTCTCTTCCTAACGATCACCACTGCGGACGCCCATTGATGTATATATATATCATGTGGACTATCTGCATGCCCTTTGACACACATGCCTCCTGTGAGGATCTTATGGCTTCCATATCACACTTAACCTGCACATCTGCAATCCTGCACTGAGTTTAGCCATGGGCTTATTCACATGCCTTGTGTTCTCAGGATGTTTGTTATTTTATATTTATCTGTGTTGGTGTTTGCTACTTTATTGTCCTAACACTATCTCTAAAGGCCATTGGTATTTTGTTGGCTTCCCTCTTGAGAAATGTCATTTCTGCTTAATGGCATTGCAGTGAGAGTTGGTGAGGTATTGAGCTAAAATTGATGCATTGTGATAGGACGAGGTGTGCCTTGAGACGGCGTGCTCTGTTCTTTATTGTGCTTTTTTATTGCATTGTGTTGGCCTCAAAACTTCTTAACCCTGCTTAAATTTATGATTGTCTGGAGCACAAGGCATCCTTGCAAAATAGACTCTTGTCAGAATGAGACATCCCCAGTGAAGGGAAGATGTTGTCAGATATATTTGCTGTCCTCAGCTAAGGTTTGTGAGATATTTATGAATAGAGATGTGTGTGTGTGTGTCCCTTTCTCTGTGTTTCTTTCTCTCTCCTTCTGTGTTTGTGTGTGTTTGTTTATTTGCGAGTGTGTGTGTGTGTGTGTGTGTGTGTGTGTGTGTGTGTCCTCATCGAGAGCCCTTTTTCTCACACACAGGCATTTCTGCCTCCCTATTGTGAGAAGCTGCCAAGTCAACTTCCCCTTGCTTTGTTTGGCTACATTTTGCTTGAATGTTTAAAATGCTCAACTTCCATCTGTCACCCCCCCCCCCCTCCTCTCTCACACACACACACATGCTCTCTCTTTCTTTCTCTCTCACATACACACACATGCTTTCTCTCTCTCTATCTGTGAGTGTGGGTGTGTGTGTGGTCTGTGTGGTCATGTTTGTGTATATGAGTGCATGTGTCTATGCCCATGAGTGTGTGTATTTGTGTATGTGTGTCATCTGGCCAATATGGTGTGTGTGCAATGGGGGTGAGAGTCTTGGAAATGATGTACATACCCAAAGCCTCTGCAACTAGGCAACCTTCACCACGGCAACACGCTGTCAGGGAAAATACACACGTCTGTCAAGAACTGGCATGAAGAATCAAAGGAGAGGACTCATTCAAGAGAAATGCTCTATGACACACAGGCACACATATCCACACACACACATACAGAGACACATTCTCACATGCTCCTATAACTCTCTCTCTCTCTCTCTCGCACACACACACATACATACACACACACACACACTCACATACATCCACCTTCCCATACTCACATACTCACACACATGTATGTACACATACAGAGACAAAATATATTTCACAGGCATGCAAACACACATACACACATGTGCACCAACTGCAATGCAGAGAGCAGATGCCCTTGTGTCTCCAAATTGAGCACTCACAAAGGACTCAACTCAGATGGACATTTGAGAATTTTTTAAAAGAAATGCCAGTCTCTGAGAATGTGCTTCCTATTTTGGCAGGAGCTGCATTTTTGTGGTATTTATTTTTTGCATTTTTAAGCCTTTTTGGGTGAGGAAATAGTGTAGTTAATAGACCGACCTCTCTCAAGGTTGTGTTTTTCTCCATGCAACACTAAGTCTACAGAGAAAAGTTTTGTCCTCAGAAGAAACATTGTCCCCCCAATACATACACACACACACACACACACACACACACACACACATACACAGACACACACACGCACACCACATCCCTCCTCTGTCTTAAATCTCTGTCTTCAGCCCCCCCCCCCCCTTGCAGACATCTGCTTGAGCTGGGAGGACATTACGATGCACATAGTTAAATACAAGTCTCCGTGGTACCATCTCCAGCAGCAGAGCAGAGGGAGGGGGATGGGATCTGGACGACAGCCAGGGAAGGGAGGAGGATGAGGAGCAGAAGAAGAAGAAGAAGAGCCTGAAGATAGGAATGAGACCCTCGAGGCACAGGCTGGAGGTCTCCAAAAAGCACCCCCCTCCATCTTCCTGACTCCTGTGTCATGCGTGTGGGGTGGGGATTGGGGAGATGAGGTATTTTTCTGAGGAATCGTGGGGTGTTTTTCATTATTTGGAGGCAGGAGACAAGCCACCCCACCATGCAGATTTGTGTTATGGAGGTCCAGACGGATTTTTTTTGCTCCACATCCAGAGGATGATCTTCAGCACTGGCCACATGCCATAGGACGTGATTTGTACACACTCACACTGAGCCCAACAGACCCCTCACACACGTACCCACACACACACAGACACACACACACACACAGACACACACATTTTAACCGTTTATTTATGTCCACATGAAGAAAATGGTCCAGGGACACAAATATTAAGAATGCAGTACAATACATATGCAAACTTATGGACCAGTAGCATGCACCAGGTCTTCACAATGTCACTTAACTTAAGTGATATATAACTTAACAAGCGCAATACTCAGTTCTTAAGGGTATAAGTAGCAACGTCTCCACCATATGTGGCGGCTGCCAATAATAGCAGAGATGGCACAGTACTTTGCAAACTGTTTAGCCCTCCCTTTGGCCATCCCAAGTAGTTGCAGCCCTCTTACAACCAGCCTGTGTACGCGTCCTAGGCTACCAAATATGAATACGAGTAGTCTGCACCTATAGCCTAGCTCTGAGATGGTGTTTAGACACACACAGACACACACACACACACACACACACATACACACAGTCACCCACACATACATACACAGACATACACACACACTGACACACACACACACACAAACTCCCCTACCTCCTGCAGTGACCCATCAGTCCCTCGTCACTCGATGATGACACGATAGGGAAGGTTGCAGCCCCAGCGCGGCTGATCTCCACAGCACAACAGTGCTGTCATCTGCTGCTCCGCGCCTCCCTGACTCATCTACTTGGCAGACAAGCTGGTGGTGTGTGTGTGTGTGTGTGTGTGTGTGTTGTAAATCAATGTTTTCCCCCCGCGCTGTTTACCAGTTGTTGTGCATTCTGCTGATAAGTTCTCTCTCTTTTTCTGTGCTCTCACAGAGAGTAGATAGAGCCAACAACGTTCGCAACAGGCCCCACAATTATTTTTGCTGGCATGCATGTGACATCTCCAGTCTCCCATCTTGTCCATTTTTTTCTTTCTCTTGTTCATTTGTTTTTGTTTAGTTTTGTTCATTTTTGGCTTGTGAAGCAGACACTGTCAGGGAAAGCAAGCTGAACTGAACTGAATTCTCGCCAGCTTTGAATAATCTATTACATCCGTGATTTTCCTTTTCTTTCTTTGTCTGTTTGGTTGAAGGTCCTCATAATGACCGATGATCTTGGCGTTGGACTGAGTAGTGTGGTGTAAACTAGCCTGTGATCCACACAATGTTCAGCTCAAACACACGGTCTCTCTTCAATTGCTTCCAGCAATGTTCTAACACTTCTGTGTTGGCGAATGAGCTCTTGGCTTTGTGTTGTAATCATGCTTCCGTCCATTTGCCTTTTCAGCTTTCACTTTTTCATTTTGGCAGTTTGCTTGACCACACTGTCAGAGGAACGGTGTGTGTGTCTTTGTGTGTGTGTGTGTGTGTGTGTGTGTGTGTGTGTGTGTGTCTGTGTGTGAAAAACCCTTTGTAACTCAGTATAGAAGTAGTTCTGGGCACGCACCTCCAATCCGTGTATATGTACCCAGATTCCAAGCGCTCTCTCTCTCCTCTACTTGTCTTTTTACACTCTAGATGTAGATGAATGCATCACCAACACACACACCTGCAAACCCACTGAGCGGTGTGTGAACACACTGGGAGCCTTCGTGTGCGAGAGGCACATCTCATGTTCATCAGGGTACCAGCCAAGGAATGGAGTCTGTGAAGGTTGGTTAAGCCACTATTACCACATTCACATTTCGTCATTCCGTGGTTAAAACTAATTTAAGAACATTTAGCATTTGATTATCCAAGAACATCCTTTGGATAAAACCAGTTCTATTTCATTTCTCCTGACCGCCAGAGGCATAGAACCGCGGTTATATACGTAACCATCGATTTATCACCTATTGTCTAAGCACATTCATTGGTGAAACCACATGTAACATATCCAGTTTTCATCAGTTTCCAAGTCCATCCATCTGTTACACCACACTCAATGCATTTGATCATCCATTGATTGAACCACACTTAATACATTTACTTTTCATCATCTAAGCACATTCATTAGTGAAACCACATGCAACATATCCAGTTTTGAGTATAATCAAAGTCTAAGTCCGTTCATCTGTTCTATTACATTCAATGCTTTAGATCATCCATTGGTTGAACCACATTAAATATGTCTAGTTTTCATCACATAAGCACGTTAATGGGCTAAACCACATTTAGCACCATTTGGTCATCTAAGCTCATTCATCTGTTAAACCTCATTTAACAGCTTTTACTGTTGGTTGGTTGTCTTAGCACATTTACATTTAATCAACCAAGTATTCTACCCTGGAAATCCAGAGTTCTCGCGAGAGCACAATGGAATTGTCTCTGCGAGACACTCTGGCAATGAGCAATGATGCACGTTACTTTTTCCCCTTGCATTCCGGGGAACTGATGAAGACAGCCCTGCAACGTTGGAGGACAGTACACATTGGATAGTGTTATCCGATTTTGTCGAAGTCCGAAATTATTCAGAGTAAACATGGTCTAGTGTTATCCAATTGCGTGCAGTGAGATTTTTAAATGCATGCTTGTTGCCGCCCCTCGAGTTGGGCCATTACATTGTTCGTGGCCAGACCCTTATAATCTTTCTAGATTACCAGGGTCTGGATTTTCCAGGCTACAAGTATTCAGTATTTGTGGGTTAAACCACATTTTAGTCCTTCGATAATCTGAGCAAAGCCATTGCTCAAACAACATTATGATTTGCGTTATATCATCCAGGCACATACAGTATGATGTCATGTGCTTACTCACACTGCTCCTGCTCCTACCCTCCGTCCTTAAGACTCCTCCCTCACTTCTCTGCCAGCGGACTGTTCAGCATTCAGTGTGCCTCCAAACCCAATCGGCCCGCTTCGCAGAGTGGTTAAAATTACAACTTTCTGGGCACTCTTCCATTACCATCATGTCTCAGAGAAAGTGCAGGGTTTATTATTCATTATTATTTGAGCTTTCATCTGCAGCTGATATCGATCTGATATAGATGAGCGTGTCAATTTCACCCAAGATGAACACACAGCTAAAGTCAGTGCTTTGGATTCGGAGACATTTGGCCACTGTGCTTCTTCACTGCAGTCGCCTGGTTGGATATTGATCAGATGACCCCAAAAAGCGCAGAGGCATCAAAACCTTTGTGTTTGGTATGAGTCATGCACATAAAGGCTCGACAGAAGTTTTCAAAGTTCTACTGAGTAAGCCACAACTCTCACAAGGCCTTCACTTTTGCTGAGCTGAAATGTGTAACCAGCACAGTACAGTAAAAACCCTCCCCGATAAAATCCATCCTGTCAAGCATGGACACAGAGCCTTTTCAAAAGAGGCGCTCAGCTAGGGTGTGGCTGTGTGCCAGCTCGCTATCTTGAGAGGCAGCCATCAAGGTCACTCCATCAACAATTATGAACAGATTTCTCAGCGCCAGCGCTATGCCGCTGTGGGCCCATGACCCCAAGGGTGCAACTCCAGGCACTTCTCCTTCTTGTCATTCTCTCACTCCCCCCATCTTTTCATCCCTCTCTCTACCCCTCTTTCCTCTCGTCTCGGGCTGCTGGGGTGAGGTTGAGAAGCCAGGGCATTTCATCATTCTGGACTTTAAACTTGGCAGCCGAGGTCAGGAAGGAATGGCCACAGCGGCCAGATGCAAAATGAGTGCCTCGCAGCACAGTCCACACCAGACGCACACGTCTCTGTCTCTCTCGATCTCTTGCTCTTCCACTCTACAAGCCGACAGATGTCCAGTCACCCGCCTCGTGACTGAGGAGTGACCATGCAGATGCAGGGAGAGGCTCAGTCTGTATGAGAGTTGAAGAAATGCAGAAGGGGGGGGGCACACTTAAATTACCTCCCTAAGATTTGTGATTCACAACGGCAGACCTTGGCAAGCGTGAAAGACTAATAAGAGCAGACGATCATTAAGGTAATCTGTAGCTGACCAGCTAACGACAGAGTAAACTAATTACATGCTTAAAAGGAGAGAGTACTTTCTGGAGACCTGCTTCTCTGATGATGGCTGGGCTGAGAAAAACACTCTCTAATTAAGATATCACACATCCTCGCAGGGCCTGTCGGGCATTGGTGCGTTTTTCCACGACTATCACACCGTGGTCAAACTACTCTACAAAACCAATGACAACATTTGAAATAAGTTGCTGTGTAAGAGTCGGATAATCAGTGCACCGAGGAGGAAAAAATACAAAGTTTTGGCTTAGTCAGAACAGCTGTGAGGACGAGCTCATTACTCGTCACTCTGATGTTAAACCACAGTGCCCCCTACAGGCCAAAAGACAGTATTCACACAAGTAACGGAGCAGCCTTTCTCTGCCCAATTACTTTGTATTAAGAGAGATAGATAGATAGATAGATAGATAGATAGATAGATATCCATTTTTATATTTAGCCATGAACCATGCTAAATAAATACCCTTGTCTTCTGCTCACAGACAAAATGTACACTGACAATAGTATACCTGCTGTAGAGTTTTTTTACAAAACAAGGACACATCATAAAGACCTCCTTATAGAAGTGGTCTTCCTGTTACAAATGGAGGCAGAAGGCTAATTTCCTGCTTTGTGCTACCCCTCCCCTTACCTTTGTTCTCACAGACATCGATGAGTGTGTGACCAGGACTCACAACTGTGGAGCGACGATGGAGTGCAGGAACACCGAGGGATCGTTCAGCTGCGTTCCCAAGCAGCAGCGCTGTTACACAGGGTTCACTCAGGACACGCATGGCAACTGCATCGGTGAGACATGGGCTGCCCACGGAGCGAGGGCTCGCTAGTGCCCCCTAGTGGAATTAGATAGAACTGTAGATGATGGGCACATACGGAATACTATGCTAATCCGTCCAAACAAATGACCACTGTGCATACAATTTCAATGAATAGAAATGATGAATGTAATCTGAACTGAGGATTTGGGCTGGCGCAATTCTCGCCCATCTCTGTCTTCATCTCTCCCTCCCTCTCTCCCTCCCTAAAACTGCCTCTACCTCTGCCGCTTCCCTGCCCTCTCCTCTCCCCCCTTCTCCACTTGACTCATCCAGACATTGACGAGTGCAGCAGTCTGGCGGAGCCCTGCAGCTCGGGCTTCAACTGCATCAACACGGTGGGCTCGTACACCTGCCAGCGGAAGGTGATCATGTGCAGCCCGGGCTACCACGCTAGTCCAGATGGAGCCAGGTGCATTGGTGAGAGAGCGGAGAGTACCAAAGAGGGCCGGAGCAGGCCAGCGCTCCCCACACCCCCCCACACACACACACCTCCCCTCCACAACCCTCTCCTCTCCTCTCCTCCCCTCCTTTCCTCATCTTAGGCTCTTACAACTTGTCTCAACCATCAGACACTAGCACAAGGAGTTTTGTTTGAATTTTAACGGGGTTGTCTTCTTGTTTTAAGGTTTTTGTGGTAGTTATGGAGTTAATAAAGGATGATATTTATGGTAGGGTATGAACTGTGTGTGCTTGTTAGTTACTCATAGTGGTTATCCAATGTGTTTTTTGGGGCTGGGGTATTGGTTGCTAGAGGTGGAGATGGCCGTGGGGGTTAGTTGTAAGAAGGTTAATTGGCAAGGATCCAACAGATTCTTTAAGGAAAGTTAGATGCAGACACTAGAGAGTCAGTTACTATCTGAGGAACCTTGACAACACTTATTTTACTAATGAGTAAGTTCTTAAGCCTGAGATTAAGCTGTAGTGTTGTGGTACAAGATAAATGTACTCCATAGTCTCCGCACTGCAGTGCCAACCTGCTAATTAAGCTACCTTGTTATTAGGAGTGGATGAAGCTTATGTCAAAACAGACAGATATGCCATCTAATTACTGCACAACCCACGTTTACACAGTGCCCATACTCTCCAGAGAGACCTCTGTCTTAGCTGGTATGCTCCAAGCAAGGGGGAGGCCCTGTGGTTGATCTCCTGCCAGGCAAAGATGGTTCTTTCCTTTCTTCTGCTTCCAGACATTGATGAATGTCAGACGGGCATCCACCGCTGTGGAGAGGGGCAGATATGTCAGAATGTCCCTGGCAGCTACCGCTGCAACTGCCAGACGGGCTACCAGTACGACGCCATCCGCCAGACCTGTGTGGGTGAGTGGGTGTGTTTGTGTGTGTGTGTGTGTGTGTGTGCACGCGGCAGTTAGTGCTGGAGGAGCTAACGCCGGCAAGCGGCTAGCGCTAACAGGAAAAGAGCCCCCTGGCTCAGTTCCAGCTCATGTACTTTGTTGTCATTGTGTTTGCCATGTTAGGCAGGCTGGGTTCGGTGTAATGAAGCTAGCTAAATGAATAACTCATGGGCACTTCAGTGTGTTTAGAGAGAACTAATGTCTTCATTTAGTAAAGTGGATAAAGTGGATAGTAGCAGATGACTCGGAGAGAGATATGGCCCTTACAGTACATACATACATCCTGGCATTCTCTATTCTATTCTCAAAAGAGAACTCATTCATATTCCACCTGAGATTTTGTAAGAAATAAGATCAATTACCATTCTCACTGGATGGATCTCATGCATCAGCAGTACAGAAAATCTTCAAAGCCAAAAATCAAGCCAAAATAGTCAAACTTCTATGATATTAATACAGTGAAACAGTAATAATAATAAAACTGCCTTGATGTATGCCACACAAACAGTCACTCTAAACTGGGAATGAATGTGGTTTAATTAGCTCTATTGGCCGAATGGAAAGCTGCGTGGAGTAGGAAGACTAGGGAGGAGAGGCAGACCCGTATGTGTGCACGGCTTCATGCATGCCAATGAGGCCAACACAATTGCTTTTGTCTACTTGTGCTCTTCACTCTGATGTTCCGGCATACCAATGCAGAGCTGCCATGATGGGCTATGATCCTGGGGCTTTGTCTGACTCCTTTTGAACCGTCGCATCGTCTTGCCCAGGTCAAGGCCCAATGCTTTCTCCATATCTATTCTGAAAAATGCATCACAGTGGGTTATTGAATTGCAAAAGAACACAGTGGCATGTACTTTGCTGTAAGTGGCAGGACTCCTACTGAGAGGGTATTTTTCAGTGTGGTGCAGTTTCAGTAGAAAATTCTGCCTCAAACCCTCTCCCTCTCCCTCTCTCTCTCTCTCTCTCTCTCTCTCTTCATTGGAAAACTATTATCATTATATTCACACTTGCATAGTACTGTCATAATATAAACAGAACAAAATGTCTTACAGGTGGAAATGTAGCAATCAGATCTAAACATCAACACACATATGTAACAGCAGCCACGACTGCCAAGTATGAGTCTGTGTGGCCCCTGACTGTCCGTGCTTCTCCTGTGTGTGCAGATGTGAATGAGTGCTGGCGCTACCCGGGCCGCCTGTGTGCCCAGACGTGCGAGAACACGCCAGGCTCCTACCAGTGCTCCTGCACGGCCGGCTTCTCCCTGGCCTTCGACGGCAAGAACTGCGAAGGTACAGCAGGAGACAACACACACACACACACACACACATATGTGCACGCACATACACACACACTCCCTTCAGAATGAACTTAAGTTTTGTTGCTTCCGGTTGTTTGTGCTCTTGAGAAGCAGTTTTGTCTGTCAGATGTCTGAGGCTTTGCTCCAACAGCCATAGAGGAGGTAATTACATAAAATGAGGTAATTAAATAGAAAATGAAAAGGAACCTTCATTTTCATGTTGGAAATGTTTATTTTGAAGAAGAACTTAATAGTGTTTGTAGCAGTTCCTAAGCAGTTGGCTCAGTGAAGTATGATCAAAAAGCAATATTTTTTTCTGTTGTTCATTGGTAGACTACTTGTTTATTCCCTTGTAGTCAACTGAGGACAATCTAAGAACACGCTTGAGCTCCCGAAACAGCTTCTAAGAGCTGCCTTTGGGTGTGAATGTAGCTTCCTATCTTAGCCACATACTTGATGCTGTATAAATAGAATTTAGTCAATAAAGTAGGCCTATAAAATAATGGATGATGATGCGTGTTACACTATTTCACATATGTAATAACCACATATGACTTAAAACAGACATGTTTGTAGAACTGCTGCTTTCTGCCTGTCATTGAGTCTTTTCTTGAGGTACTGCCATAAGCTGGCGTTACTAGTTCTAACTGGATAAGCTGTGTGGAGTCCCAGTGGCGGCTCCTCATGGCTCTGATGCAGCCTAATAACGAGGCTCGCAGGTGCGGGCTGTCAGCCGCCAGACAGTGCGTCCACAGAGGCTGGTCTCCGCCAGCGCCCGTGCCTCAGAGAGACACGATGCCCTTTACCGTGCTTCACTCTGTCCCCCAACGCTGTCAAGCACGTTATTTAAGGAACTTTATCAAGGATGTTTGGGCTGTATTTTTAATGCCTCTCCTCTCTCTTATATTACGGTGGTGTAGTAATTTATCGAAGTGTGATGAGGAGCGGGTTGTTTCAAGGTCTAGAGTGGGAAGTAGTGCCAGAGATGTAGTGTAGGGAGGTGACCAGGGCCTCAGTTCTTCTGAATATTGGTGTAAACATAGACACCAGTGCAGAGGGAGCCAGTGGAGGTGAAGACAGCTCATTTGGCTGCGTGAGCCACTGACATTGGCAGGGAGGACCAAAACAATTACTCAGAAAAATGGGCTTTGCACACAGGTCTTACTATCTGGCATTTGACTGGAATAATATTGAATGTCATAAACATGTCATGGGGAGATGTCATGTAGTGTCATCAATATGTAGTTATAAAAGAGAGGCATAAAGTTGTGTCACAACATGTGTACACAAGCTGTAATGTTACTGTACACATGTTTTGACACAACTGTATGTGTCTCTTAACTTGTGGAGAATGTGCTACGCCTTTCTCTCCCTTTATCTTGAGTTTCTCTGTAATGGTATCAGCATTGTTCTTGTAACATCTTGTGCTTTTGCTCAGATGTGAATGAGTGTGACACCAATCCGTGCAGCCAAGAATGCGCCAACATCTATGGCTCCTACCAGTGCTACTGCCGACAGGGCTTCTACCTGAAGGAAGACGGACACACCTGTGAGGGTAGGACTGCTCACCTGAACCCACACTGACAGCAGCACAAGGTTCTGGAACTCATACACAGATGCTAAAGTTCTATCTCTGATTCTTCAGTAATGAAAAGTAAGGAAATGAAAAAGGCAGTTGGTTTGTTTGTTAACTTCACTTCACAATTAGTTTTTTAATTTGTCTTGGATTTCATATACTGTAATGAAATTGAAATAGGTCGATGCAACAGTAGTCAGTGGCTCTAATCACAATCACAGAATTAATTGCTCTGCCCTTTTGGAAAATTCTTCCCAGTAGGCTTCAGGAGTTTCACAGTAGAATCAGATGTATTTGTCTGATACGACTGCTTTAATGATTTCTAAGCAGGACTAAAAGTTAATTTCACAAAAGAGGTGATGCACTGAAAGTATTGATTGAAGCATGAGACAATGTTTCCCTGAGTGAGGCTTCGGAGAAGTGGCATCAGGCTTCTGGTCAAGAGGGATTGATTTTTTTTTTTTTAAGGCTGTCTCCTTAGTGAAAGAGCCAAGATATAGCTTATGTCACTTGCTTTCACAGGGCCACCCAAAATGAGAGAGAGAGAGTGAGAGAGAAAGAGGCGCGAACACACACACACACACACATATACAGTACACACACAAACACACATGCACATGCACATACGCACACACACACACATACAATCATAATATAAACTCATAGCAGGGCGAATATACTCACCTCACACACACACACACACACACACACACACCTACACACGCACACACACACACATACATGTAAATGTATAAATAAGCAGATACACATAAGAATGCATGGTCACAGTTCCTTTTTTGAAGAGATTCTAGTGGAGTGTATTGATGGAATCCTTGAAATGGCAAGTGTGTGTGTGTGTGTGTGTGCGTTGGCTTTCAGATATTGATGAGTGCTCGCAAAGCATTGGCCACCTGTGTGCCTTCCAGTGTGTGAATGTCCCTGGTAGCTACCAGTGTGCCTGCCCACCCAGCGGCTACACCATGTCGCCTAACGGCCGCACGTGCAGAGGTATGTAAACACACACAGACATGTACACACACACATGCACACACACACACACACACACACACACACACACACACACACACACACACACACACACACATGCACACATTAACTGCACACACGTACACACACATATGTGAGCTCACACACTATTAGTCTTGGATGCATACAGTACATACACACATCTGTAAACAGTCCTTGTCCCTTGATGTTGCAAGTGAGAATATAAAATATAAGGAGAAGCAACTTATAATAAATGAAAGGGATTAATTTTAAAACAGACTAATTTTACCCTTCAGGGTGTAAATGTTAGCTACGTACATCAATATGGATCGCAACGGTTTTTTAAAATTACATTTCACAGAGCTTCAGGGTGGGAACTAATTGAGCTAACTGCTAACCGCACACACACAAAAAAACATCAACTCTCAATCACACGTACTGTATAGAATTTGCAAGTGATGAACGAATTAGAGCGGGGATTGGAGGCGGCGAGCTGGAACGGGTCGCGCATCTATAAGATGAGATGCATAAGTAATGCGGGCGGCCGCGCCCGCTGCTCTATTGACTACTGGCTGGATAAGGCACAACCCTGCTCTCGCTCGTCGCGCTCGCCGACTGATTGGTGTTGTCCCTGACAACACAAACCTCGGTGGCTCTGATTTAGAACAGCGTGATTTGAGAGACATTAGTCGTCTGGGAGGTGAAAAAGAGGGCTACTTCCATCCCTCCCGTGCTCTGTGTGTTTTCATCCCTGGAATCGTGTGAGTGCTCCTGAAATGTTACAGTTAGAAATACATTTTTTTATTTTGGCTCGCCGCTGCAGCCGAAACATTTAGGGGACCTGGGTTTATTCAAGTAGTCCTGTTTAAATGGCTTTTCTGGGAACTCTAAAAGGAGTGAAAAAGCTGTTGTTGAAAAAGCCTTAGCAGCTGGTGACCAACATTTTCAGTGCGTCCCCTTTGCTCTAGCCTCTCCACCACTGGCAAAAGCTGCACGTAGTTTTTAATTCTTACTTTAGGTTTTTTTTTTCAACTGCGATGGCAATTCATATGGGGGAAAAAATCGCAGAGTGTGTCAATTTTGACACTTACGGAGCGCTGAATGAGCAAACACTTCAAAGCTTGACTACGGACTTCCTCCAGGAGCATAATTGTCATTGTTGAGTCACTGAGGCCCTGGAGTGGTGTCTTGTTGCTGAGGTGCTCTTGTCGGGGTGCTCACTGTGATCCTTTGGAGGTGTGCACTGCCGTATCGTCCTAACTCAGAGGTTGTGCCTGTTTCCTCAGACATTGATGAGTGTGCCATTGGATCCCATAACTGCTCCTTGTCAGAGAGCTGCTTCAACATCCAGGGAGGCTTTCGGTGTCTGTCCTTCGCCTGCCCCTCCAACTACAGGAAGGTGTCCGACACGTACGTATTTGCACACCACACCAAACTCCCCCCCCACACACACACACACCAACACACGCACGCACACACACACACACACACACACACACACGCACACACACACACACACACACACACACACACACACACACACACAAACAAACAAGTGTTACATGCGTAAGACACACACATGCCCACGCAAAAACAGCCCTGTGTTAAGTAAGTACGCATGCAGACACCTGCTTTGGGTTGGGTCCAGGGAAGAGTGTGAGAATGGAGAGGCGGGGTACATGGAGGGCTAGAGGACCCAGCGGTGCATGGGCACGTGTAATGGGGGAATTAAGCGGTTGTGTGAGCCAGTGGTACAGAGCGCTTGTTAACATGGAGAGATGGGGGTCATTGTGGTACATGCGCACAAGTGTGTGTGTGTGTGTGTGTGTATGTGTGTGTGTGTGTGAATCCGTGGTGCTCGATGGTGCTGGGCTCTAATGGGGGATGGCCTCCATCGAGCTGAGGGGCACATGGGGTCTGCACAGGACTCATTTGGCGATGGGCTTAATCCAGCATGTCCGGGGCATCGGTTTCAGCGGATCAATTGGGTAGACACAGATGTGTACACTACACATGCGGCTAGCATAGGGGGGCTGCCCTACACATATACTTGTTGCCACCCCATGCTAGTCGTAGGTGTGGTGTACACATCACAGAGACATATTATGTGCACACACAAAGACGCGCACACACGCCACACATTAGCATACACCCACACAGAGACTCCCTCACTCTCTCTCTCTCTCTCTCTCTCTCTCACTAACTTCTTCTTGTCTATATTACACTCACTACACAGTCTTTCTCTCTCTCCCTCTGCACCCCCCTATCCCCACCCCCCACCACACACACACACACACATACATTTCCCACAGGCAGTAGCAGCACCCTGGAGAGCCCTTATCATTGGACTATGCTCGGCAGGGGCTTAGGCAGGGTCCAGTACACCTGAGACCAAATCCAAACACCATCACACCCCGCAGCTCTCCTCTCCTCTCCCTTCTCCCCCCCCCCCCCGCCGCCCCTCTCATGGGCAGCAGGCAGTCCTCTGGGTGACCAATCCCGACCTTATCAGAGAAGATCATCGCTTACGGTTTTAGTGCATCTGGGAGTTGCAGTTTTGTCTCTAATCTGACAGGTCTGACAAAGGCTCTGTGCTTCCATTGAGGCAGTGGAAGAGATTGTCAATAAAGGTCATTATCCCTGACAGCCCTGTCCATTGGTGGCTGGCTGTCGCTGCAGTAATCACGGCGCACCGTAGAGGAGATGCACTCTTCAAAGTAAAGTACATCTGGCTTTTCTCTCTGGAGATAAACACAAAGGCATGGATAAGTTGGGCTTGGTTGGGTTTTGCGCTGCATGGTCAATGTATGCTGGAGATATTTTTATCCGGCAAGATAATAGTATGTCAGTGTGCAGAAATATATTGTTTCCTTTATAGTCCTGTACATTTGTATTACTATAGTATGGGTGCTGCTACATTGAATGGGACACAGAGTAAGACAAAAATATTTGTTTTAAGGTTTCAGACATTACAGAATTGCACAGCTAAAGAACTCACTAAAAAGATTGCACAGTCACTAATTGCACAGCTAAAGAACTCACTAAAAAGAAATTAAACAAATAATAGTTCTCTGTGATATTCTCGGCCTGTAGTTTTGTTATGCTATTTGTTCGCTGCTTTTCCCCTTTCTTTCACTCTTGTATTAAGGTAGGTGAATCCAGTGTGGCCTGTTCCTTTTATAGGGCATTTCTATTTTAAGGGATATGTAATCAGGAAGTACACACAGAATGTTTACACTCTGAAAAGTGGATCATCATTTATTTGTATATTAAGCCATAGTAGGACAAATAGACCAGAGGACAGTGGTGTATGAGAGAGAGAGGGAGAGAGAGAGAGAGAGAGAGAGAGAGAGAGAAAGAGAGAGAGAGCACATGTGTGAGTGTATGTGAAAGTATAATCATTTAAAACTCTCTTTTGTCCCATGGTACATTTTTTCTCATGACACTTTGTCTTTAGTATTCTTTGCATGATTTCAGTATTTACTTGCATTGTGCTCAACGTGTGAGTCACTGTGAATGAGCACAATTATACGTAAATGTAATGATATGCATTCATCCACCAGATTGTCCTTTGTTCCTTCTCTCTCTCTCTCTCTGCCTCCCTCTCTTTCCCTCTCCCCCCTCTCTCTCTCTTCCTCAGTCGTTGTGAGCGTGTGAGCTGCCTGAACGTGCAGGACTGCCAGAGCTCTCCACTGCGCATCACCTACTACCAGCTGAGCTTCCAGACCAACATCGTCATCCCGGCACAGATCTTCCGCATCGGGCCCTCGCCTGCCTACGCCGGTGACAGCATCATGATCGGCATCACGCGCGGCAACGAGGAGGGCTACTTCAGCACACGCCGGCTCAACAGCTTCACGGGGGCCGTCTACCTGCAGCGGCAGGTGCCCGAGCCGCGCGACTTCCTGGTGGACGTGGAGATGAAGCTGCTGAGGCAGGGCACCTTCACCACCTTCCTGGCCCGCATCTACGTCTTCATCACGGCCAACGCCGCTTAGAGACACTATACACACTACACACACACACACACACACACACACACACACACACACACACACACACACACACTACCTTCCTGGCCCGCATCTACGTCTTCATCACGGCCAACGCCGCCTAGAGACACTATACACACTACACACACACACACACACACACACACACACACACACACACACACACACACACACACACACACACACACTACCTTCCTGGCCCGCAACTAGGTCTTCATCACAGCCAACGCTGCCTAGAGACACAAAGCATGCAAAGATACTCAGTCACATAATCACACACACATTCAAACCACTTTTCACCATACAAGCCTTCCTGCCCATATAAAAGGGTTTTTTGTGGCTAGTGGACCTTAATGAACTGTAGCCATTGATCTGTAATTGAAGATAACACACATGAAGATAAATCTGCACACATATGCACTTACACATACCCCTGCATATGGCTGTTTATCATGCTTACTTAATTTGATGAAAACACTTGCACAAACACGTACACACTCTCACTCACACACACACACACACACACACACACACACACACACATGTAAATACATACGCACACACACACACACACACACACACAGGCCTCTCCTGGCCCTTTTCTTGTCCAACTAATGCTCTTTTCGGGAGGGGCCACACACAAACACATATACACACAGACACATCTCCTCTGTATGAGAGTTCTTATCAAGGCCAAATCTCCTTAGTGCTGATGCACCATTTATATAATGCTGATGAACTTTTCCTGGGCAATAGCAACACCCTCATTACAACCAAGGTGCCTTGACGAAAACATACACACACACACACACACACACACACACACACACACACACACACACACACACACACACACACACACACACATACACACACATACATTAAGCTCACACCTTATATGAAACACACACACACATTAACTTATGCTCACAGCTCACATACAGCACATCTACACACAGACACACACAGACACACACACACACGCCCACACACACACACACACAGTGTATTTAACCTGGTGTGTGTAGCGTTTTTTCACATGGTGCTAACCTCCTGATTCCTGCGGGACTAAGGCTCATTATTGTGATTTGTTTAGTGCATTGTTCAGCAATGGAAGCTGCTGACATCTCTGCATCTGATGAAAGCGCCCTCTCTGCCTCGCTCATTATATCCTCCTCATTATCCCAACACCACCCCACCCCCACCAACAAAAATGAAGAAAAAGATCAGGATGCTGTCTTTTTGATGTAACTTTTCTCTATTTCTTTTCACTTTTTAATCATGATTTGAAAGTACTTTACAGATTGGTCTCCCACATCAGAATTCCAGCATTGCTAACTCTCCACTAGTAACTTTATTGCCACATTCCTCCATTCAACTCATTTTATTTATGCTAGATGATGTTTTCATTTGGCTCACTGTTACACCACTTCTAATTAATGTCTTACTAGCCAGACCAGTATTTCACCAGCGTGTTATTCATTATACCTGAAGTAAGGGTGCAGAGAGCATTACATGTCTAAAGTTCCCTTTCCCACTAGTACCTTTCCCTGTACTTCACATTCATCGCCGTCAATACTGCACTCTTAATTTTTACATTATTCCTAAGATTGTAATTGGTAACATTGTCATAATGATTACTTAAGAAGCATCACACGGATGAATGGATGTATGATATTGTTCAAAGCTTACAGCTGTAGGGGCTTTGTCAGGCAAATGTAATAGCCTGTCAATATTTGACATTCACACAGAGTGGATATGTGTGAGCTAAATTCCAGCACTGAAGATGTTCATGTTTATAGTTTATTTTTTGTATGTTTAACTACTTATTTTCTTGTATTTGGTATTTTTTAATGTGTAACTGTGTAGTTCATTCTCAGGGTCAAGGTAAATCAGACAGTCATCAAGAAACAAACTGATCCACTCGAATATTCTGCTGCAGAGATTGCCAATGTGTAGGACATTTGGTTTGTGCCCTGAAACAGTAATCATTAATTCTCTAAACGTATTACACTCACAGACTCCTCATGCCTGTGCATATGTTACTGTTTCATACTTCATTGCTTTTTGACAAATCACCCAGTGTATAGCAATAAAGAATTGACAGCCACTCTCTCAATAAAAGACCATAGACTCATTTCCACGTTGTTTATTGTGATCATGTTTCCCTAAGTTAGTGCCCCTGTGTTTCAATTTCACAATTTTTAAAATAAATGTCTCCTAATTAGATTCTCTTTAGTTGATGACTCCTAATTGGTGGTAATTCAGATCAAAGAGGCTTATAAGAACCTCCATGAAAGCAGCCATTATTACATTAATGGAAGTTAACTCTATTTTTTCCAGGAGTAGGTAATGCTTCACGTAATGCTAGTGTTTCCAGTGCTTTTTATGAACAGTTGGTAAATATCTCCATCTGTTGGTAAAAGAGAGTACATATTTGGTTTGGAATTTTGACCCAGTCATGTGCTGTATCTGTCTGTGTCTGTGTCTGCACTTATTTACATCCCCTTCTAGCATTGTCAGCTTCCCCCAAGTATTAACTCTCTAAACGTCCTCCTGGCCTTTTAGCTTACTCCCATTCTTACACACCCCATATACACATGTACTCATTCACTCATACTACACCTGCACATACACACACACATACTCATAAAACAAAGAGCTGATGGGACACGTGGCTTCCCATGCCTCAGGAGAACTGTCTGAAAAAGCCCAAACTGATGAGTCTTTGCACGTCAGCACCTCTGTGTCGTCTCCGCTGCCTGTCACCAGTGTTTAGATGTGAGCGTGGCTTGTGTGGGTCGCACCCTGGAGAGGACACACCCTGCACAGCACCCCATTGTTTGGCCTATCAGCACAGGGCGTGTGCAGTGTTCAAAGACAACAGTGTGTGTAGTGTGTGTTGGACATCATTGCTGATAGCCCCCAGTAGCTATCTACGAGTGATATAGTGATAAGTCAGCTCCAAACTTCATATGCAGTGAATATGAGGGACCGCAATGTTACCCATATAGAAACAATAATAATAAATCATGTAATTCCTTTGTGTCATTGTACTATTTCATCTTAGTATTTTGATATATGCATTTAGAATGGTCATCTCAAAGGACCACCATATACAATGGGAATCACCTAACAATAGAGACTTCAAAGACAGAACAATAATCAGCACAAACACTGGAGTCTTTTAAAACACCCCACCCAGATGGCAAAATGAAACATGGACTGTGCTAGCACGTGCCCCATTGGCCTCTTGCCCAAAAGATTGGAACAAGGTGTGCCCTTCTTTCCTTTTAAATTCTCTCCTGATCCACTCTCCATACCCTTCCTACCATTCAGGTGGCATCCCACACACACACACAAATAGGAGAACACTGTTCCTCCTTTATCAGTGCAGCTAAATATATACATTGTGCGGTTCAACAGGCCTTCAGCCCACAGAGCAAACATGACTGGAAACAGATGAATAAATAATTTGAGAAGTAATGAAACTTGTGACAATGCGCTGGTTGAAAGCTCTCATTAGTGGGTCAGCAGCAGGTTTGTGGTAGGTTGAAGTAGAGGGGCAATTGGAGAGAGCTTGAACATGGGCTGGTTTGCACTGTTTAAACTCACAGAACCACCAATGTTTTTCAGCCCAAAGCTTTTCTTCTGCATGAGAGACTAAACAAAAAGCAATAGTTTAAACACCTAGAATTGCAGAGTATGTGTTTTCCAATAAACCACCTTACAATCTGTCAATAGAGAATCTTGTCATTCCTGAACCACAATGACTGTCTTATGATGAAGAAACCATTTCCAGAGCTCCATAGCAGCTTTGCTGCAGCTGCACACAGCTGAAACAGTGATTTTGTTATGTTTAAGTTCTTATGTTTAAGCAACAATTTGCCCCTCTACCTGCTTTTCTAAAGGGCCTTTTCTTTTCAAGTGGACAATCGACATTCGTTTGAGTGACAGTTCTCAATGTAAAACCCAATGAGGAATGTAACAGTCTTATAGGCCTAACTCTAAAATTATGAATTTAATCCAGGCGTTCATTATTATTTATCTTACCTGTTGCCCTGTTCGTGTCACTCACATTGCATCCATCGAGTCATAAAAATTGCCGGCTCCTCCGGTTACCCCGAGATCCACCAGAGATTAAATCAAGGGTTTGTAATTAAAGCCAACTTCCTCCGAGGTCTGCGGTGGCAGGGCTTCAACACATGAGCGCTCACGGAGCTGCCACTCAAACGGGGTTCACCTTGCCGCCGCGCGCCCCGCCCGCCTTTGATCCTAAAGGGGAATTTAAAGATAAAAGCGGAGTTATTACCTGAGGATGGTGACTTGGGTCAGACCGAGGAGTCTTTCATCATCGAACAAGTGCCGGGTGCTCCGTTATAGACTGATAGCGAGCATGTTCCACTTCAAACGCTTGGCAGCTGGCTGGCACTATAGCCAACTTAACCCTTCGTGATAGCCTATGGGTGACTTCAAAAGCTGACTCATCATTTCTTAGTGATTAAGTCATGTCGTTATGATAAACACAGCCTAGTTTGGATATAGTTTACCCCCAAAAATCTATTTTTAAAGCCTTAAAATATTTACCCATGTATAGGCCCACCATAAGACTAAGGATCTAAATCTGTACAAGATTTGTTTGTCACTTTAGCACAGAATGATCTAGAATATTGTTCAAGTAGTGAACATAAAATAGTCACCATGCATTTTCATATTACAGAAAAATGTATTTTACACCTCTTGTTGGAATATGTTTTAGGTTTCAAACTTTAATGTTGAAGACATCATCTCAGACCAATCTTAAAAAGAATTTTGTGAGACAAATACTTAAAAGGACTGGCTGAAAGTCAATTATGTGGTCCAAAGTCATGTCTTTTGTGCATGCAATGTTTTATTGCCAACTTCTCGGTTGAGACATCATCCTTCATCCTTTTGCCAAGATTTGAGCTAATCTGGATTCATTGTTTTGGGCTGTTGAACCAAATACACAGGGCTTGGTACCATCAACTCTAACATTAACCAGTCAAAGGGTGCAAGTGACACAGACTGGGACATCTCTCTCTCTCTCTCTCTCTCTCTCTCTCTCTCTCTCTCTCTCTCTCTCTCTCTCTTTCTCTCTCTCTCTCTCTCTCCAATCAAATTTAAGCAATCCTATTTGGAATATTGGAGGAATTAAATCAATATAAATTATCAATATCAATATCAAATACATTATTGTCTACATAATACTTTACTCTCCTATTTGTCCATATTATTTATGCTGGTCTCTAGACCTTATTCTTGCACTGTTGCACTGTTGGACTACTGTTGGACTACTTTTTGCACCTTTACCATGACACTCACGCTCTTGAGCACCTTACCATGCACACAGAACTACAGGACTACTGTTGGACTACTTTTTGCTGTTGGACTACTTTTTGCACCTTCCCCATGACGCTCTCTTGAGCACCTCACCATGCACACAGAACTACAGGCCAGTCCCGGCCCTGTCACTGCAAGCGTCTCATGCTTGATCACCCTCAAGCACACTGTGGATTTTTTTATTTAATTCATATAGTATATTTAGTATTTAGTTTTGTTAGTTTTTCTTATCGTCTACTGTCAGTGGAGTTTTGTTATATGTTTATACTTATACTTATATTTACCATTTCTGCTGTAAGTGCATGTTGTGTGTGATGTCTGTATGCTACTGAGACCTTTGAATTTCCCCTTGGGGATCAATAAAGTATCTATCTATCTATCTATCTATCTATCTATCTATCTATCTATAAATTGGCAGTATCTCTACACTGTCAGACATACAAAGCAGAGTCAGAACATCACCAAGTGCAGGCTGAGTGACCAAAGTAGCCATAGAGAAAGGCAGAAACAAAAAAATCATGATTACCCAAAGAGCTAAGGGTATGTGGTCACTGCATGATAGGGAAGGTATAGAGTCATGCGGTGCCCTTTCTTCTATACCATGATAAGTATCTACCCAAAAGAGGCCAAATCTCAACAAATTTAGCGAAATCATCCGAAATTTCATTTTACACTGGAAGAGCAGGAGAATCTGTACATGGTCATGCCAATCTAATTGAATTGAGTTGAGAGAGAGAGAGAGAGAGAGAGAGAGAGATAGTGTGTGTGTGTGTGTGTGTGTGTGTCTGTGTGTGTGTGTGTGTGTGTGTGTGTGTGTGTGTGTGTCGGTGTAACTATTCAGGTGATCACCACCTGAGGGAAGTGTAGAGCACATAGCACCTATGTGCATCTGTAACTGTGTTTGTGTGTAATCTGGGCAGGTTCAGACAAGACATTGTGTGTGTGTGTGTGTGTGTGTGTGTGTGTGTGTGTGTGTGTGTGTGTGTGTGTGTGTGTGTGTGTGTGTGTGTGTGTGTGTGTGTGTGTGTGCATCTGTGTGTGTGTGTGTGTCTCTCTGTGTGTGTGTGAGCAAGTGAGAGACAGAGACAAAGAGAAACAGACTGACTGGCTGTGGCTTTGATTGTGTGTATGTTTGTCACACGTGTGTGTGTGTGTGTGGGTGTGTGTGTGTGTATGTGTGTGTGCGTGTATGTGTGTGTGTGTGTGTGTGTCTATCTGACTGTCTGTGTGAGCTTGTGTGGTTGTGTGTATCTACAGCCTAATGTTTTCAGCCAAATCCAGTCGCTGACTGACAGAGCATTCATTTGGCAGCTCTGTGTATTTCTGCCACCGGGGGCATCTGTCTGATTTGCCCGTGCATTACGATGATGGATTTGTACTCTGTCTTATTTTGGATGAACCCCCAGCAAGACTTTAACCCCTGATATGGCTTCTCCTTCACCTGTGAAAAATCTCCACCCAGTCCCCAGTCCATTGACATGAGTTTGCACCACATGTAATCAGTATTATGAAGGTATGGTTTCAGTTACTAATGAGCGAAGAATGAATAATTAAACTCACCTACACTGTAAATAAACTCACGGTTTATTTACATTTAGATGGTTGTAGTGTTACTGTAGGATTTACATTTAGATGGTTGTAGTGTTACTGTGGTGTGTAGTGTTACTGTGTTACTAGGATTGTAGTCATATTACAGTAGTCTACTGATATTTCATGGTTAGACGTAGTTGATGACAGTGTTAAATGTCTATTGATTGTGATGATATGTTGACTTGGCACAGAACACGCTAAAGAAGTAAGTGATTTTGAAAACGTGTATTTGACTGTAATGCACCGTAAACATTCTGTCACGGGTTGTAAATGCCACTGAGTATGGTTTCAAGAGCCTATTCTTAAAATCTATGTGGGCCATCTGTTATGGCATGGAGACTTCTCAGCTTTCCATATTCCATTGTTGCTATTGGATACATGCAACACACTGCAATAAAGAATGAATGTCTGCCAAATAGTGAAGCATAATATAAAAGAAACAGCTCTCTGATGTAGAGATTTAAAAGCCATTTTACCAGTTGTTCATAATTCCAGTTCAGATTTTTCAGAACAACAATGATCATGTTACTTAGATATTCAGATATACATGAAATCCTAAGACTCCTAACTATTCTGATGAAATATTTTTTTTTTCACAAAGCTCCATGTCCATGTGTTTGGCTTTGCATAGGCAGCATTAGCTGTAGGTGGCGCTACAGACCACCCATGGGCATATCAGCCCGTTTGGGTGAAAGAATGTTCACTTGCACAACACACACTTGCGTAACCTGTCTGTGTGTGTCAGCTCGTCAAATGTATGCTCACAGTTTCCACTGCAGCTCACGTGGTGAACGGGGTTCGAAAAACATCACTCCCCACACCCTATCCCAACCCTCTCCAGAAGATCGCCTCCCAGGCCTTTACAGACACACTCTCATCTAGGCCCATACCGGGTCAAAGTGAGCCTTGAGTTGCCTTTGAATAAAGATGTTATTCAATCATTAGCCCATATCAAGCTGACATTTATTTGATTTCTTCAAAAGGCTGTCATTTTTATTGCTAAGCGTGGCAACGTTTTTTTCAGTTGTTTGTGCATGATGTGCTTGTTTAAAGGGCAGGGTGGAAACATTTGAATTATTTTATCTACCATTTTACATCAGCGGGCTGGGTTCCATGAAGTCATAATAATTGGATTGCTGGATTGCTTTAGGAAGTGGTCAGGAAGTGGCCGACAGAGATCTCACTGGATGGCAGCATTATGAGCATGTGTGTCCCCTGAACAAGGGGATAACCACTGGGAAATCCCAAAGAGACGTCCACTCCAGAGAATGGACATGGCATGAACCTGGTTGGCACACACCCAGGGCTAGGGGCAAACCAAAGTGAAACCTGCCTCACCACAGACCCAGGCCACTGGGTCTTGTTTTGCTGGGATCGGTTGGTTTAGGGTCTGGCTTTAGTCTGGGATTACTCGGGTGTGGATCTGATGAGTTGGATCTATTGGTTGAGTCAGCTACTCTCTCTCAATAAGCACAGCCACAATTTGTAGCCTCTCAGTTTCAAATAAGTCTACAGCTGGTCATAATGTATCTCTGTTTATGCAAATAATTGATGTCTGGAATTCTGCATGAAGTTCATGTGTAAACACTGCATGCCATCTTCACAGGGCTTGTGAAAGTTTGACAGACTGAATATTGTGGTGACTAAACTATGTGCTGTTTATGCGGGGAACAGATAATATCTCATATCTGACACATTAATTAACTTTCATTGTTGATGAATTAATTACCTCGTGGTAAGCGTCTCATGGTAGCGTCTCATTGTAAGCGATTGTTTTTTTTGGAGACAATTGGATGGAAATAGTACTGAGGCATCACAAAATTTGCGTATCGTTCAAGGAGATTACAGTATCAGCACTCTGGTTGCAATCTACATGCCAGGGCACAAAAATGTATGCAGATCAAGTCACGCAATGAAATTAAAGTATTAAAGTACTTACACCATGCTATGGCAAAAAAAGAGCTCAAATTGTGTTGCATGGTGTACCATCTGTGTTAAATTCAGGGCAGTGAGGCGCCTTTTCGCCAAGCTGCACTCATCAACACAACTCCCCGCCTCACGTTAATTAAACACTGCGCAAGAGGACTTTTAATGACAGTTTGTGTCAGGGGGAGGGAGGCTGGTCTCTCTCTGCGTTTGGTTTGAGGTGTGCCTGCCGAAGCCGGTTTGGACTGATAGGAATTTGCCCAAAGGTGAGCATTTTACAGGGGCCTCACATCCACCCGAACTGTAGCTCCTTTGACTCACAGGAAATAAGAACAACTTCTCTATGTTCAGTACCACCTCAGATTCATAATAGTTCGGTATGCATTGTATTGTATTGGTTAGAGAAGTAGACCCTGCTGTGAGTAGCTAAGTTTAATGGCACTTCAATATCTCTACAGGTTGTCATTAAATTGTAATATCTGGTGTATAGTATATAAGTAGATCCTCCTGCTCACCCTTAAGATATTGCAGAACACCGTGCTGTATGTAACTGCTCAGCAAGAGTTCAGCAAGAGTGTCTCATGACTCTCTGACAGACCCAGTAAAACAGGAAACAGGCCACTGCTCCCAGGTCATGCGGTGAAGAAGATGGGCCAAAAGATTGCCATGGTGTCTGTGTGGGGGGAGGCGGGGTGTCGAGAGGTGAGAATGGATTTACTGCCTCACGCTGGGTGGTTGATTTAACTGGGCCCAACGACGCTGGAGCAATGCTGGTGCTGGCCTCAAGTCTGCTTACTGTGCCCTGGAGTCCTCACAACTGAGACAGAACCTTCCGGCACCATTCACACGCACTGGGCGTAGTGGCAAGTGTCTGTGCTCAAAAGGCCACGGAGGGTGTCGTTTTGCAAAAGGATAAGATATTAATGTCTCAGGGGAGCACTTAACACGGAGAGGGTCGTCACCCTTTGCGCCAAAAAGAGGTTCCAATTGAGTGTGAATCGCCCCCACGCAGTCCTGTAATGAAATATGACTTCTGTCGGTAGATCAGGCAGGATGCTGGTGCATTAACAAATGAATACCAGCACTGTCGGAGCCTTTGAAAGAGCTCCCAGCTCAGAAAGAGATGCTGAGCATGAAGGCAGAAGCACGCGAAAAAATAAAGCGATAGTGTTTGATATTTCATGCAAGTTTGGTTCGAGCAGAAGGTCTCTCTCTCTCTCTTTCTCTCTCTCTCTCTCTTTCTCTCTCTCTCTCTCTCTCTTTCTCCAGATATGTAAACTGTGGGTGAAGGTAGTGCGTCAGTGTTGCTGGTGGAAGGGCGGTGTACAGTAGGTTGCTGGTGGCTCTCTAACCAGGAGTCAGTGATTGGTGCCTTGTGAAAACACTGTCAGTGACCCGACAACCTGAAGGGGCTCGCCTCCTCTGCCTGCCATTGCTGCCTCATTGCACAACCAAACTGTGTGTGGGGAGTCGGCAGCGTAAGCCCTCACATCGCGCCAACTCAACCACACACAACCTCCAATCATAAGACTTACCCCGAGAGCCAGGGCCAGGGGGGCTTTCACAGGGCATGCCTATATAAGTCTACGCTTTATAACCTGATATTAGAAAAACAACACATATTACTCCTAAGATCCTTGATTTCTATACTGCACAACTGAAGTGGCAGGAAAAGGAGCCAATCTGCTGTAACAGAATGTCATGAATAAAATGCTCCTATAAAATGTGTCATTAAATTGGAACATCAGTGCATAACCATATAATTTATGTCAGGGTACCATATAAGCATACATATCCACATATATATAGGTGATGTTGGCACCAAGTATCCAGCATGTGTCCTCGTCCTATTCTGTACCGCTAGGGCCTTTGGGTAAAAGAATCAACTGCAAAAAGCACAGAGATGGGCATACTTGGTGGTCCACAGTAGGAGGTGACCTGAGTAGCTGCTTGGATTTTGCGCTGAGCTGGACATCAGAGGCTCCATCGGCCATCCATGCTGTCCAGCCTACCTGAAACATTCTGCTGGTGCACTGGACCTGCAGTAAGCTCTCGAGGAGCTCAGACACTTCCAGACATCAAACGTGTTTGGCTGATGTCTTTTTTTACCACTTCTCATCTGAAGTTGCCTCCTTGTTGCCAGAGAAGCTGATGTGCCCATTATATTGTGCTGTGAACTGCTGTGAACTGCTAGCTGTTGGGCTTTCTTTTAAAAGCACTTTCAGGTTTTATGAACAAAAACATGTCTAATGTTGCAAATAACTCAAGGTTGATATTGCCTTTAATATTTGCTTTGAAGTCCCTTTCTGAAAGCATATCAAAATAGATTTAATCAGTTCATCATTAACTGTGAAATGTACCTTGTTATTTTCTTGTGTCAATAACTTGGGTTTCTCGTTGATAAATGGAACAGATACCGAAACAAAAACCCTCCTCTTCACTGTATACATTCCTTAGTCTTGAATAATATATTTCTCTGCTTTGACAAGCCCTCATTGAGCCCCTATTTGCTGTCTCTTCCAGCTCTGACATCCCCTTACCTAAGTGAGAAAAAGTATTTCTCTCTGCCAGCTTTAGGTTGAATGCATATTTCCAAAGGGTTCACTGCAAAGAGGCTGACATAAAACAAGATTACGCTTTCGAGACAATCTAAAATTAATAATGTGTCTTAGGCAGTGTCAAAAGAAATGTCTGAATGCTGATGTCTGAATGCTGAGAAAAAAATTTCATCCGCTTAAACATGTTAGTTATGAAGCCCTTCACTGTGTCTCTGTAGTAGGCCTATTTATACGACATTATACAACAAGAATAAAGATCATTCAGCGCAATTTTAAAGCTATTTTAAAACTGCTAGGGCACTAAGTGCAAGTGACAACATGAAGGCTAAGTCAATTTGAATACAGTCACAGTATTTTAGAAATATAAATATCTGAAAGGCAAATCATTTAAGCAATCGAGTAAACGTCCTGAAGCATCACAAATCATAGTGCAATTATAAATGCCGTCTGTGGCTTCCAAGTATTTTTACAGGTGCAAATTCAAGAGGGACTGCCCTGCTTCTGCCTCTGCCTGCACATGTGTGTAAAACTGTGGTCTGTTACGGGCCTGAGCAGCTTAGGGCCAGGGAAGAGCACATCCGACAAAGGCCCTGACTCATGGTGCCGTGCGTGCCTGCTCTGGGCCCGGGAGGGAGAGGTGGAAACCTAGGCTCTTTCATCTGGGGTAATGAAGTTTAAAGGCAGAGTGAAGCGGAGCCCTCTGATGAGGTGTGTGTGTGTGTGTGTGTGTGTGTGTGTGTGTGTGTGTGTGTGTGTGTGTGTGTGTGTGTGTGTGTGGTTGCATTCATAGATATTGTGTTTGCATGTGTGTATCAGTTTCTGCGGTGGGCAGCAGTCCTTTCGGCAGCAAAAAAACCCCCCAAAAAACATAGTATACAGTGCTACGGGACCCAGTGGACCCAAGGACCCAATGGTTACTAAGAATGACTTTACGCTTCCCTCATCCTCTCAAAATAACTCTGGATCTCATTCATAGTGACCATTGGGTCCTTGGTTACCTGTCTGACCAAGGCCCTTCGTCCTGGATTACTTAGTTTGGCTGAGCGGGCAGATCTAGAAAGACTGTTGGTTGTTCCAAACTTTTCCATTTGAGAATGATGGAGGCTATCGTGCTCTTGGGCACTTAATGCTGCAGAAATTTTCTTGTATCCTTCCCCAGTTCTGTGTCTTCAAACAACCCTGTCTCGCAGGTCTTGTGGCTTGGTTTTCACTCTGACATCAACTGTGAGACCTTATATAAAGAGATGTGTGCCTTTCCTAATAATGTCCAGTGAATTAATTTAGGCACAGGTGGACTCCAATCAAGTTGTAGAAGCATCTCAAGGACTATTGATAGAAGTAGGATGCACCAGAGCTCAATTACAAGTGTCATAACAAAGGGTCTGAATACTTATGTAAATTAAATATTTCAGTCTTTTATTTTTTTTATAAATACCACCTGCTTTTTTGTGGAGCGTTGGAGTATTGGGTGTAGATTAATGAGGGAAAAATGTATTGAAGCTATTTTAAGATGAGTCTGAAACAAAACAAAATGCGGAAAACGGTTGCACTGTATGTGTATACATAGAGTTAGTAGGAACAGGCTGATGGCCGGACAGACAGACACTGGGTTCAGCTGTCCACTCTTAAGTAGCAGCCAATGAGGCTGGCAGGTAGAGCAGCACTTCCTTTGATCCTCTCACCGTGAGATGATCAAGAGAGTGCAAGGCAGGAGACCGATGCTGTTTGGAGCCCCAGGCCAGCAGCGCTCAGACATGATGCAAATGCGAGTGGAAATGCTCTGCTGATTTATGTCTTTCTGATTACGTTTGTAAGTTTGTCTCATGGCATCTGTCCAAAATGTCATCTGTTCTATAAAACAGTTGTGCTCATAAGTTTATATACCCTGTACACATGCTAGAGATTGGCATGGTTTTGTTAGCCTAATAGTTGGTTTGATTTGTCTTGAGAGATGATCTTATGGAAAGAACCCCATGCCAATCGTGAGATATGGTAAAGGGTATGTGGTGATTTGGGGTTATTTTAATTCCAAAGGCCAAGGGAACTTCAGGATGCATAGTATCCTGGATCCATGAAATAACTGGCCTTTAAAAATAAAAATCTGCCTGCCTCTATGGGAATTTAAGGTAACACTTTATAATAACTACACACAAGTCATCATTTGTTAAGCCTTTGTTACTTATTAGTTAATGGTTTGTTCATCATTAGTAATTTCTTGTTCATATATAATGTATCATCAGTAAAACATTTGTTCACACAGTTATAAATGGTTTGTTCATAGTAAATAAGCCTATCCAAAAAATAAGCGGTTGTTTTATTTATTAAGTATAAATCATGTACTTACATGATTTATACTTAATAAATAAAACAACCGCTTATTTTTTGGATAGGCTTATTGTTTTATAAATTGTTTTATTTATTAAGTATAAATCATGTACTTACATGATTTATACTTAATAAATAAAACAACCGCTTATTAATGAAATCATTTTCCCATTATAAACCAGTTGCAAACTATTACAAAATGCTTTGTTCATCATTTGTAAAGCATTGCTCCTATGTTAATTCTCATAAATAAAGTATTTGTACACACAGTTATAAATGGTTTGTTCATAGTAAATAAACCTATATCTATAAATATATTTATAAATTATTGTTAATACTTGTATGCAAACAAACCATTTATAACTGTGTGAACAAATGCCTTACTGATAATAAATTATGTATGAACAATAAATGACTAATGATGAACAAACCATTAACTAATAAGTAACAAAGGCTTAATAAATGATGAATTGTGTGTAGTTATTATAAAGTGTTACCAAATTTAACATAGAGGTATATATTATGGCCCCTGTTTTTTTTTAGGAAGAATGTTTATTTATTATTTATTATACATTATTCATTCATACATATTCATATGGTGTCCTTAAAGGTTGGATTTTTCCTCATTTTGTTAATTCACGCATTAAGATCAATATCCAAAAGATGACTTTTATTCCTGTTTTTAGTCAACTTTAGCATGTGTATATGCAGGGTATGTAAAGTTATGAGCACAACTGTATCTGTTCTATATATTTAGTAACTCAGCCTAACTTAGAGAATAAGATAGAATAGAATTGTTATTGCCCACTCACATGAAAAAAATTGGCTTTGGCTTCACAGACTATAGTGTGGATTGTAGTGTAAGTGTACCCTATAGATGTAAGTGTACGCTACATTGAACATGAAAAGCATGATGTGCACCTTGGAGATCAACCGTGCACCTTCAGCGGAGGTTCTGGGCATACAGTAGGTTTCCATCAGTAACAGTAACCAAAGGGTCCATAGATGTGTCGTGGTGGCGGTGATAAAGTCGTGGCTTGGGCCAAGATCACCAGAGACCACCACTTCCAGTAGTGCCACAGCCTGTGGCTGTGACATGTGGGTATCAATGATTCTGAAGGAGTTCATCTCCAAAGGGTTCCTCTGAGATGTGGAGTGGTGCAAAGTGCAAAGTGCAAATGGAACCAGTAAAGAGAGAGATTGAGATGAGATGTAAAACTGAGGTTCTAACTCACTGAGGCCATAAAAGATCTCATGACACTAGTCAGAAAGAGTAGGGGGTTCTTCGCTGTCCTGGATGAATTCCCTACCTTAGAGCTGTTCTACAAAGGAAAGGTAACTGGCTAATTGGGAGTAACCGCTGATCTCTAAAATAACACTGCACTAGCCATAGTTTCTTAAGTGACGTGCTGTTTGGAGATCAACGGTTACTCCTGAAGTTGCTTCGTAGCATCTGGCCACCTAACCATACCCCAATATAATTGAAAGATTGATTCCCTCATTCTCCCCTCAGGTTGGTGTATGGTGAATGTTCTGGCGCAAAATGGCTGTCCCCTTCACTGTCTTCATCTTGGGTGCCTAGATAAAGAGCTGCATAAATGGCATGTGTTGTTATTGTTGTTGTGAAAGATTGTCAGTGTAGCTGTCACATCTGTACTTTTAGACTACAGCCTCAAAATTATATAGCACGCTGTGTTGATGGTCGTTAATTGCCTTCTTTGTTAGGATGCCTACATGCACAGACATAGGCACAATGACACACCTCCTGTACCAGTGTGGGAGAGGACAGCTTGTTACCCTTTACTTTGTGTTCCTCCTTTTCTGTCAGTTTTCCACTTTGGAAAAGTAGAAAAAAATCACTTGTTAAGAAAGAAGATTTACAGGCGTCTCTTTTGTTTGTTCATGACTTCAAATTAGACCCTTCAAAACAGTAATATTGGAAACTACTTAAGTGTGGGGGGCATGTATGTGTGTGTGTGTGTGTGTGTGTGTGTGTGTGTGTGTGTGTGTGTGTGTGTGTGTGTGTGTGTGGATCATCATGTGAATCACCCTTGAGGTGCAGTCTGATTCACAACATGAGGGGGCAAGTACACAAAGAGCACACTGCACACTTGTTTATGTACGCCATGCTGTAATGAAAATGTTTTGAGCCATAAAGTGTCAACATGATTGATGTCTGAGTGCGCGTCCTAATCTCCTGTTTCATTCCCACTATGGAAGTGATAATAGAGAAAGAAAGGAAGGGGAAGGGGGGAAAAAGAGAGAGAGAGAAGTAGATAAGCTAGAAGGGGGAGAGGGAGAGAGATAAATCAGTGAGGGAGAGAGAGAGAATGTGTGAAAGAGAGAGAGAATGGTGTGTTTTCTTCGCTATGCTACATGCTTTGATGAAGCCCAACTTGATTACCCTGCCTTTTCGCTATTTTGGATTGTCTGTAATTGTCTTACATGTTGTTCCTTGAAATCTCTTTTTGAGAGCCTGTGAATGTTTGTTTGGTGTTTTGTGAATGGTATATGTCATCTGTATGCCTTCTAGATACAGGCTTTAGGAAGCTGCCTCTCCTTTGGTATTGCAGCTTAAACAAATTTGCTTCCACTAAACACTTAACATGTGAACATAGAGATATGTTTTTGTGGAAGACAGGACATTTAAACCATATCTAAACCTTTCAAAAGTTACTCTATACTGGCTGTGATGTTCTTGTCCCTGCGGCCTCCACCTTTTCCTGTATTGGGCACAGTGGGATATCTATGTGGAATGGGTGGGGAGACATGGACTGCATGTCATGACCTCCTGTTAATCTGTCCAGACACAGTGGTCTGTAGTTCATATCAGTGGCTGGTGGTGACTTCACATCATACAGTTTATTGATGATTGCACATTCACATTCACTTCAGCATTCTGTGCAGCCTTCAACAGGGGTGTAGTGGTAAAATAAGAGGTGGGTAAACTATGAATTCTGTGATCATGGTAAGGTGGACTGCGCCATGCGATATCAGATTTTTAAAAAAGGCATTCAGTAGTAGGCATTCAGTGTTTATGTAGGGGTTATTGTCCAATGTTTATAACAATATGGTTCCTATAGTGTTGATGAGTGTACATATTGTGAATGTAGATAATACACAGTGTGGTTTTTGAATTTTAAAAGTTGCAATTAGTGAATAAACTCTTTTGAGAGGTGGATAAACTCTAACAAGAGGTGGGTAAACTCTGTTTCTTAAATTTCAGAGCTGGATAAACTGTGTTTACTTGCATTTAGCCTCCACTACATCCCTGGCCTTCAACAATTCAGCTATTTTGAAATAATGAATTATCTGAGAAAACCATCAGAGAGCAAGATTTCTTGTTGTGAAGTATAGGGAGATCCTTGGTTTTCATTGGATGCACTTCTTTTCATCAAGCACTAGAGGTCACTCTACTGCTACTGGGTCTGAATATGCCCACAAATGCTGGGTATCAGACAATTGGCTGCAAACTGTGCAAGATGCCTGCAAACTGTAACCGAGATAAACACAGATTTGAGTAAAGGTGTCTGTAAGCCAAACACATGTTTCACATTCGCATGTTTTCACATTCGCAAGGTGTCTGTAAGCCAAACACATGTTTCACATTCGCATGTTTCGCATATGCTATACAGTCTATGAGACAGGTTCACTAAAGCAGAAGTAAAATAAACTTTGGCTTATTTGTTTGTCTTTAAGGTTTTGAAATCCAGATAGTCAGGCAGATAAACATCAGCAAAAACCCCATTGTGTTCTTGCGGTGAAGCCTCTTCCTTCATGGTATCATTTACCACCTCAGAGAGACCACCTGGACAGGATGCTAACGGATATAACAATAGAAGACTTCATCGGAACACGCATGTATGAATCGACATTACCATCCCCCGGAACACTACACGGTATCATTCTTATGGGAGCTTCCCTTACAATTTTGATGCCGTTCCTTTGATGTGTTAATTGATAGTCGTCCTCAATGACCCCATCATCCATGGGCTACGTGGCTTTGAACTGAGCAGTTGTTTTCATATTTGACTTACACTCCCAGACATGTTAAGTAGCCCACAGTAGGCCTAGTAGTTGTGTTACTCATTGGTCGGATGACATCAGTGAGTGACAGGGCTGGGATGTTGCGCTTGGGTTTATCCCTATGGAACTCAGTGAGGTTGGAGGGGGCGGTTGCAGGAGGGGGGAGAGTGGTGGTTGTAGAGGGGGGCCCCCTTTTGCTCTGGGCCCTCCCTAGAGACCTGTGGTTTGTTATTTTCCGTGAATTGGGCTGTTCCCAGGGCTTGCGTTGGTGGTGTTCCAAAGCAGGCCGTGGAAAAAGCGGCACCTGTTAGGAGAGGCGGCGCATCAGAGCATGTGGGACAGAGTCCAGGCATGGCCTCTGCCGGAGGGGCTATTTTTGGAGCCCCGATATCAGTGTTTTTGGGGAGTTCCATCCTCTCTCTGGAAATCAGCAGGACAAGATTCTGGGCATCTTTATTTCATTATCTCCACAAATTGTTTACTTTACACTGCACCTACGTTTATATAGTCTAGGTACAAACATTTTGTTAATTGAAGTTAGAGATCCTAAGGATGACAGTGTATGATCACTAATCCTGTAGCACCTACATGTATGTGGACGTGGCACCCAAACAATGCTTGGAATTCCTCAACCTCATTGTGTTTGGGCTTAGTGCATCACAGAAGCATAACAGATCTATGCCACCTATATGGTTGAAGCTCATTGTTCGAGGCTTGTAGATGTCTCACATCAGGGGACCTGTGGAATGCGGCTAGCTACATGAGACTGCACCTCTAGCATTAAATCCTCCGGGGCCCTTTTGTTGTGCAATCACTCAGATCGCAGCGAGGAGAGCTGGGGTTCTGCAGCACGCTCCACAGGCAGCTGCTGGTGCTGGCGCGGACGCGGCCCGCATCCGGCTCAGGCTGGGGCCAGGGGCGGATCCAGGGGCAGCTGATATCAGAGTTGGATCTGCTCGAGGAGCTCAGATGCTGAAGCACATAGAAACTACAGATAAGAACTCTGGACTCAGTGTGTGTGTGTGTGTTGTATGTGTGGAGTTTGTGTTTGCATGTTCATGTGTGAATGAGAGTGTGTGATGTTGTGTATCCTGCTGTGTGCATGTGTTGGTGAATACATGCACAAATTTGTCTCATGTGTTCACATGTATAGCATACGTAGGTGAGCTAGCACAGGGAATATTGTTTTCTTACATACGTCTGTGTGCCTGTGTGTGTGTATCTGCATGTGTTTATACGTGCACAAGAGCCTCCAGATTTCCATCTCTCCCCATCAGTGGCCCCTACTTCTCACTGCAAGAACTCTTATTCAGTCCCTTATCTCCACTTAAGGCCAGTGGCACTCACCTCTTCCTGGGGCAGGCCTACTTACCCCCTTCAACACACACTACATACACAGAGATATACAGCATTATATGATATTATATTATATTATATTATATTATATTATATTAAACCATATTATATTTATTTTTTTTATAGTGAAGTGGAAGTTATGGAAGAAGATAGCGTATATATCTCACCAAACATGAATCTGGGAATAAAGCTTTGCCATCCTGATTGTAAGAGGGGTGATTGTAAGAATACACACACACACACACACACTCACACACACACACACACACACACACACACACACACACACACACATGCATACACTCACATATACATAACCCTTACAGAAATTTCAGGTTTCTGGCGAACAGTTGCGGCTTTTGCCAATGTTGCAGCAAATTTGCAGCAATGTCATATGCAAATTAGGTTTGTCACCAGATGTTCACTGTGTTATGTCACCCCCTTTTTGGCACTAGGGGTTAGGGCAATATAACTGCGCTTCACAACACAGGGCAATATAACAGCGCTTCACAACACAACCAAGTTTGTCATTATTGGCTAAGTGTGGTGGCAACTCACTGGCGAAACTCATTGCTGCAACTTTGATGGAAGTTTGCCTCTAGCTTCAAGTCTGCCACAAACATTTCATTTTTGCAAGGCGAGCCAAGGCTTTTGACTCAGACACTGGCACACATGTTTGCAGAATTAGTTTTGGTTTCAGTTTTCACATTTTATTTTTATTGTTATGGGGAACATACACACACACACACACACACACAACCCCTTTATCCATATCCAGTGTATGAGAAGTATCTACCCAGTACCCAGATAGCAAGAGGCTGGCGGACCACTGTCGGTCCATTGGGGGCATAGCTGGCAGTTCAAATTGGCCAATATTTTGCCACTATTGGTCTAAAATCTTTTTCATTTGTTCAGTTATACTCAGTGTTGCCACAGTTACCTTGAACAAGTAATCTGATTACTGATTACTGATTACTCCTTTAAAAAGTAACTTAGTTACTTTACTGATTAGTTGATTTTAAAAGTAACTAAGTTAGATTACAAGTTACTTTATTAGTTACTTTCAGCAACTGCCTACAACACCCCCACCGCCTCAACATAAAAATGATAGCCGGTTTTGCCAATACTCACTATACTGGAAGTGCAGTAATGTCAACAATGTATAGCAGACATCCCAACCTAACCTACTTAGAACTGAAATTCAGATGTTTGTTCAATAATGTCTAGTCAGTACACTATATAAGGAAGGCCTATTGATAGAAATTGTGATAGTAAAATATGTAGATTTTGGTAGTTTGGCCTTTTCATGTAGCCTTGGCAACCAGCCATCTAGTATAGGCCTGAGTAATATGCAAATGAAATTACATTTGTTAAACTCACCTCAACAAGTCTTTTGCAATCATTTAACCCGCCGTGAGCAATGCTAAAGTCACTGTTACAAACAGTGCAGTGTGCAAGATATCATTATGTTTTACTCTTATGAGACAATTGGGTACACTTTTGTGTAGTCTGATGTGAAATGGGTCTTAAATGTTCCTTTTTGAGGGGCACTGACTCTGCCATGACGCTCCTGTTCCTAGATACACTAACTGAACTGATTAATTAAGTTCGGGAGAAAAGAGATATAAGCCCATCTACACTGAAAACTGATTGGTTGATTTAGCAAAACAGACCAGGATGCTCTCTGTCTTGGATGCGCTTCAGGCACACACGCACCACTCATCTTTCTCTCCCTCTCCGTTGTGTGCGCGTTAAACTCAGATGCACACGCGATTTGAAGTCCGGTCTGGCTTGCGTGCTCTTGTTCGCTCTAGGTTCCGGGAGATTTTATGTAATTTGCGGGCGTCAGGAAGCCGCTATCAATATGTGGGAGACTCCCAAAACTTTGTGAGACTTGGGATGTCTAGCTAGACAGCACTTTGTCGCCAGCACAGAATGTACACTGTACCTTAATGTTGTCATGTTTAGCATGTTTAGACACAAACTCAAAATAATGACTGTATAGATAAAATGTGCATCTCTCTCCTCCCTCCATTGTTGTTTACGTTTGTGTCGCTGCGTGGTTTTACACTTGAGTTGAGTCCTTGAGTCCTCATGCTGAAAACGTGAGCATAGCCTACATGACCTTAATCCCCGAGACAAGAAGAAAGCAAAGAATATATCTTTTTACTAAGGAAAATGACAAAAATAGTAACGCACAGTGACTTAGATAAGTAACTTTAATCTGATTACTGGTTTGTAAATAGTAGCGCGTTAGATTACTCGTTACCGAAAAAAGTGGTCAAAACGCATTACTGGCATCACTGGTTATACTCCATATATCATTTTATAGTATTGTAGGCTACTGCGCAGCTGCAGCACAGCCTCAAACTGAGCTTGACAATGTAGGCTTGATAGGACGTGAGCAACCTATCTGAAATGTGTAACTCTTCTGGATCAAGGTAGATCCGCTGGTGGGAAACGCATGGGACTCATAGCGCTGCCACTGTCCTATTGCGTGCAGAGGGAATTTGAAAGACAACTGATTATCCCGCCCCTCGGACTGAGCACTGCCAACGGTGAGTGCCCAGACTCTACATTTTAATGTGGGTCTGGCTCGTCAGGCTACTAGGCCTATACTTTTCTTAAAGTATCCTAGTTGTTCGTGGATAAATGTTAGCCTACTTCATATGAATTCACTTGCCACATTCCGAAGTAGGCCTAGGCCTACTGCCAATCCATCAAAACGTTGCTGAAATATGTTTGATTGATTGAAACCTTTATTTTAATTCTTGGAAAGTACATTGAGGGCAGTCCTCTTTTACGATGCAGCCGAGATAACAATAAAATAAATGTAAAAACATTACTGTGTTCCGATGCTTTCATGGACTGGCTTCTCCCTTGACTGCATGCCTCCACGTCCCCCAACATAGGCCTACTTCCCCCCGATTCACTGCAAGCTTCTCTCCCTCCTGACGAGACAATATTTTTTCTACTGTGCGACAGAAAGTCGCATGGTTATGACATTATTGTTAGCCTATTTTTCCCAAAATTGCTGATACGTGGCCATAACGTGAGATACAAGGTAACGGAGCCTTTCATACATTGTTGTGTTTCTTTAGAAAAAAACAATGGACAATAGTCTTTATTCGTTTCAGAACTGTAAGTGACACCAAAATGAATGGGCGTCAATTGAATGCCAACTGCAGGTGAAGCCTTATGAGCCTCAAAGCCTCCCATAGTGGGTACGCTTTCCAGATGTTCGCTTACCCCTTAATATTTTGACAGTGGATGTATTTGAATGAGAGAGAGAGAGACAACAATATTTTGGGGGGGAAAAACACAATTATCATTTATTTATTACCTCCAACTTAATTTTGTCCCTTAATGCCCAGATAGCAAGAGGCTGGCTCATCGGTTCTCTGGCGGTCTGCTGGCGGGTTGCAGACAAATTGTCCAATATTTTGCCACTATTGGTCTAAAATCTTTTTCATTTGTAACTTTTCTTAATATTCATTTCAAGTTCAATTTAAAGGGATGGTGGTCCAACGGCGGACCACAAGTGGCTTGCCACCGGCAGCATACCACCAGCGGTCCGCTATCTGCCAATCTGATTTTGCTATCTAGGTGTCTACCCCTCCCCTCCCTACATCTGCAGCCTATACTATTTTATACACAATCCTTCCCATAGGCTATAGTGGATATATCGTCTTGAAGGCTTACAAGATTTGCCTAGAAATCTAGACGCACCCTAGCAGCAGCAAATGTAATTTGCAGCCAGGGTAGTCTAGCAACTCACCGTTGGCTTGCAAGCTGTAAAAACCAAACTTCGATCAGGCCAATCACAGCGTTTATAGAGTCGGTGGACAGGCATTATGACGGCAGAGTTGCGCTGTTCTGCGTGAATTCCCTGTTACTTGAAAACAAAGAAGATGGATTCTGCTGCTGACGAACAGCAGTCTTTGAATCACAACTCGAGTTAAACTTTTTTTTAAGTTCACTTCATCAACTAGCCAACTAGTTCCACTGGTGTGAAAAACTCATGGGACTCATGAGTTGTAGCGCTATCCTATTGCGTGCAGAGTGAATTTGAAAGACAAACGTTTATCCCGCCCCTCGGATTGAGCACTATCAATCAATGGTGAGTTCCCAGACACTATGTAGGTCTGGCTCATCAGGCTATTACAAGATAGGTGTGCATACAAATATTTTATCAAGAACTCTACTATTAGAGAAGTAATGTTCTTTTCTCTGCATTGTGCCTTGCTCTCAAATGCATAACATAAGCAGAACAAAGGGGAGGAGTTTTATCATGATAGCAGGATTCTAACTTGATTAACATTGACATGGTAGCTGGTAACGTTAGCAGAAATTCTATGCTATGCTATGCTATATGGTAGCACAACTTCCATGACTGTGAGTTTTAGAATAAACAAAATAATAATATTTGAATTGTAGACAAAATCTTGAACAGTTAACTATGCCGTAGCTACATGGAAAAATACGGCACCGGGAGACCAAAAATATTAGGCTACTAGATCACGGTACAGCCAACAGCACATAAGGTGTACTGCACAATCTGCTTGTGTGACTTTCCTTGGTCATGTAGCACAGCGGTAACCATAGGATATGAATTGTGTGGCAACATAGCATGTGAAAGTTACAATGACGTTATTTGATGCGAAATAGGCTAGTTGGTTTAGCTGTACTGTATATCTATGGGTTTAGCCAGAGCCAACAAGCAACAATGCTTTAAGTTGGTAAGTGAGACACATCAATGAATGCACTTAATGCAGATTCACCACAGAAAGTGTTTATTTGATTATTTATTCCCGTTGCGTCTTTTTCAGTGATTTCACCAACAATGACACTGCAGCCTGGCCTGCATTTATGCGCAAAGCCCGTTAGTTTTGCTCTTGTTCGCCACATGCAAGCAAAATAAGGCACTGCAACGTAATTTCAGTGACTGAAGCTCTCCGGAACGTGGTTCTCATATGCATTGATGGATTTGCGAGATCTCGCAAAACAAACTCGAGATCTCGCAAAAGAAAGTCAATATCTCGCAAAAGAAACTCGAGATCTCGCAAAACAAGCTCAATATCTTGCAAAAGAAAGTCAAGATCTAACAAAAGAAACTCGAGATCTCGCAAAACAAACTCGAGATCTCGCAAAAACAAACTCAAGATCTCGCAAACCTAGTCAGTGTTTGTCCCAAGTACATACCTTTTCTCATTTTTTTTTCATGTCACCTCACGGGCTCCATAGTCTCCATAGTCTCCATAGGCATATGACAATAAACGAATGTTTCCCTCGGACATCCTTGATTTTAGTTTTTTGAAATAAAACTCTTGCTAACTTGATGCAAGGGTGTGGAGTCAGTGAGGGGCCTTTGATTAATTTGTGGGGCCCTGTGCAATTTGCGTAGCATGCATATAGGGCAATCCAGCTCTGACTATCTGATTTGCAGACTCCACACACACAGCGTTTCAACATTAAACTTGACAGTCACCTAGTTATGGTAGCTAAGGTAGGATTGGAAATGATTCCAACCCAAGCATTGTAATGGGCATAGAAATCATTGGTCCAGCCTGTATGTGACTTCCTATTTTGCCTAGCCTTTACAAACTGATGAGCTTGACCACTTCTATGGCCACTTTGTGACACCGATGGGTGTGCAGCACTGAGCAGGACTAATGCACGGAAAGGCCAGACCGCAGTCTGTCAGGGTAGATAACCACATCTCCTCAACCCTCACCCTGAACGCCACTGGAGTTGTGTGCTGAGCCCTCTCCTTCACTCCCTACGACTGCGCACCTGTACATGGTTCAAACACGTCCACACGATTGGTTTCATCAGGAACAGCGATGAGTCGGCCTACAGGGAGGAGGTCCAGCATCTTAACAGCATCATGACAACAACCTGGTTCTCAACACCAAGAAGATCAAAGAGCTCATTGTGGACTACAGAAAGTGTAGGTGCACACACACCCCCATCCCTATCAACGTGACAGGTTGAGTGTGTCACCAGCTTCAAGTTTCTGGGTGTCCACATCTCCAAGGACTTCTCTTGGTCCCTCAACACCTCTACCCTAATTGAAAAGGCTCACCGGCGTCTCTTCTTCCTGAGGAGACTAAAGAAGGTCCATCTGTCTCCTTAGATTCTGGTGAACTTCTACCACTGCACCATCGAGAGCATCCTTACCAACTGTGTCACAGTATGGTATGGGCACTGCTCTGTCTCTGAACGGAAAACCCCCATCTTCTAACTTTGCATGCTCCTCTAACAGATATTGAGAAGAATTCAGATACTGATATTTCCCAGGTAAAACGTCTGAAGGCAAGCCTTGGTGTTGCTTGGCTAGGTGGAGTGAGTAGACAACCGCTACAATTATATTACATTATTAAAATGTTTATATTTAATATATTATGTTATATTATATATAATATAATAGCATAAAAATATGTTATATTAAAATGTTAATGTTGGCGTACAAGGAACACTGTTGAAGGGCAAGACCCGAAACGTTTACCCCTTGTTTATGTGGCCTGTAATTGTTTTTTCGGTTTAAAATACACTTTTGGAACTACTCAGCCCCTATGTGCAATCTCCCCTTTCTTCACTTGAGTATTACGTTTTTTGGAGACTATACACACCGGGCGACACCTCAATACTAGACAAAAGGCGCAGACGCCACACTTCACCTTCGATATTAAAATGTTATGAAGGGCGCTGTAGCGTGGGCGGATGAAGCGTTGGGGTAGGGGTGGTCGCGGGGGCTCGTTTCCCGGTCTCATCCTGTCTCTCTCCACTACTCACTTTCTTCACAGTCCTGTCTGATTGAAGACATAGTGTGTACAATAATGAATAGATTTAAAAGACAAACTGGATGCTGCAGAGGAAATGAAAACAAAACTAAGATATGCCAACCGCTGAAGAGCAATGCTTAGCATGGTGATAGTTCATGTGAGGTGTTGTGGTTTTTTACAGGTGCCAGCCTGCTGGTAATAGCCAGGGCATTAAACCCAAGTCTCTAAGAGATCAATCTAATCACTACCGCATTCATTCCAATTGAGCTGTTTTTGCACTAAAACAAACCTGTGAGAATGGATGGAGATTACTAAGAGAGTATTCTTTGTGTGCTAGTCCTTACTCTGCCCTGTGTGTGTGTGGGTGTGTGTGTGTGCAGGGAGAACGGGGACGCTGGGAGCTGTGTTGAGTTCTAGAGGGAAGAGTGTCTGAGACGTGGAGATTAAAGGAGGCCGCGTCTTTGGCTTCTTGCAATTTGTCACTCCCTCAGCATGTCCGGCCTCCATACCTGAGGAGAGATCTACTGCATCATGGTGATGTTTTCATCAAGTGAGCAGCAAAAACAAACGCTCTCTCTCTCTCTCTCTCTCTCTCTCCCCTTCCAGTGAATCTTTCCCTCGCTGTGTGTGTGTGCAAGAGAGAGAGAAAGAGAAAGAAAGAGAGATGGCACAGTGTCACTGATGCATGCCCCGAAGCAAAGAGCCTCTGCTCAAGTTGTGGCATGTGAGGGGGGTGGAAGATGAGGAGAGGGGGACCGGACCATCAAAAGACAAAATAATTTACAAACAACTCCGATAGAGGACCAAGAGGTGTTCCATTACATGGGACTGCTGACTGATGATATTTAAAATGAAACATTTCTCTTTGCTGGTTGAAATACCCGGCGCTTAATAAGTGTGTTTTTGCCCCCCCCCCCCCCCTCCAAAAAAGAGAAGCGTTTGAAGAGGATAAGGGAAAGGAAACTTAAGATGGCAAGGATTAAAGCAGAAGATGTTTGTCAGAGTCACATATAATTGATCTCTGCTAGTAAATAGCATGCCTTGTTTTGACATGTGATAGCATGGGCATTCCCTAGGTTCATGCTTGCATTGGGGCACAGTAAACATTAGATGCCCTTGATCATTATCTGATATGGAGAAAGAGGGTTGATGTAACTGCATGACAATTTGTGCTTGTGGTTGTACAGTATGTATGCATCTGCTGCATATGTGTGTATCCATACAGTTGAGTGTGTATGTATGTGTGTGCATGTATTTGACTGTATATGATTGCCTATGCATATGTGTGTGTGTGTGTGTGTGTGTGTGTGTGTTCCTGTGCATGTTTGTGATGTTTGTGAGTGTTTTGGGTGTGCTTGCATGCATGTGGGTGTAATCTGTGTGTGTGTGTGTGTGTGTGTGTGTGTGTGTGTGTGTGTGTGTGTGTGTGTGTGTGTGCGCGCGTGTGTGCGCGCGTGCACACACATCTGTGTGTATTTCCATGGTATCCTCAAAGAGAGCTTGTGTGCACGCTCAATCAAGGTTTATGGCAGTTGGCTGGCGGTGCTGCTTTTCAATAGGGCTCTTGGCAGCATGACCCCGGCTCATAATGGATCAAACAGCCGCAGCTGCTTCAAATGTGTTGCATCACCTCTCCTTGGCTGCCATTCCCCCATGCATTTCAATACCTTTACTCTCGCTGATGAAAAAACTATCGATTGATTAATTCATCACCAAACCATCTTCAGCGCTTCAGTCAGTAGCACTCCCACACACACGCACACACACACACACACACACACACACTCACGCACCCACACACACACACTCACGCACCCACACACCTGGCAGAAAACTTTTTCCCCCACGAAGAAAACTTCCGTGACTGAAAAAAAAACCCACATCCAGACACAGAGAGTGAGTGTCAGATTGACTCATTTGACTGACAGCATCATTTCTAAATGGCCTCGTTGAGCCATGTGTGAAAGTCCCCCATCGCCTTTGATCTGTTAATAGTTCTATTAGCGTGCCTGCTCTCTGCAGCCATGGGGAGAGAGAGAGGGGCCTTGGCCCGGCTGAACACAGGGAAACTCCATGCTGGAAAACCTCAATCGCACAATTATGCCTGCTCTTGCATATTGACTTCTGTTTGATCCTCTCCTGCACTGTGTGTGTGTGTGTGTGTGTGAGAGAGAGTGAGTGTTGTGTGCCCAAATGTTTAGCTCAAGGCAGGTAGCTGTTAAAGAAGAATGATTAAAAGATTGGAGAGAGATTGACTTTGGTATGGCGAAAGATGTGTGTGTGTGTGTGTGTGTGTGTGTGTGTGTGTGTGTGCACGCGTGCATTGCCTACAGTACACACACACCCACCCCACCCCACACACACACACACACACCACACACAAGGTGCATGCAACAGCCTCTGAAAGGATCACTGATGTGGTAAACTGTCAGCATGTTACATGGGACTTTACATGATTCAGGAACATTCTCATGCTATCTACATGAACACGTATATACTGTATCACACACGTCATGAATCAGAAAATTATATCGAATTCTTCAAGTGTTGATTGATTCTGTTTGACTAAAAGCACATAAAATGGCCTAATCCTGGGAGCACTAGAGGGGCCATTTAGAAGGATTATATAGACATCTATGCACTGTGCTCCATGTAAACATTAACCCCTTACATAAATCCAGTAACACCCTTAAAGTGAAAACTTGGTGTTGACACTTCCCTCTGTCGAGTGCATCCGAAGTTGACAAGACCCATTCATTTGAGCAACATGCTTAACAGCTCAAGAGACACGATTTTCTCACCAAACTCGAGAACATTTTCAGCTCGTCTGCCCATGGTGCGACATCATGCTGTTTTCAGGGGGAGCGGTGTGCCTTCTGCTCATCACCCTCCATCCACCCATCCATCCACCCATCCATCCATCCATCCATCCACCCATCCACCCACCCCATCCATCCATCCATCCACCCATCCATCCACCCATCCATCCATCCACCCATCCACCCTTCATCCACCCATCCATCCACCCGGCCCTCGTCACCGCATGCCAGACTCACATAAGCCAGGGCCTCCTGATGAGCATCCATTTCATTAATTTCTCAACGACATGAAAAATGTTGTGTGAAGTTAACACAACTTTCTGACTCAAATTGTTCACAAATTGTGCTTTGTCGTAAAAGCGCACAGTGTGATTTAGAGAATGAGTGTCAAGAAACAAAGTGCATTACATCCAATGTGATAAGTTATAGTAGACAGGAATATTTAATTACAGTAGGTTAGGCTCACATTATGGAATTGGGGAGGACCACCCCCTCTCCAGGCTACTAGTAGTACAGGGCAGGGAAGAACCTTGACTGAGCAATAATCAATGCATTCAGGAATTCTTTTGCTGACGTTCGACCCACCAATGCGTTCACCCTGTTGAGCCCTGTTGAGTTTGTCTTTAATAATCTTTAAAAATTATTGTTAATTGGACACAGTTTATTCAATCTGAAACTTTCATAGTACATCTTCAGTTTCTGTGGAAGAGTTTGTTTAAGAAGGCTGCACCTACTCAACCCCAAAACCTTTGGCAGGTAATTTGTGCCAGTTTGCTGGCTTACTAACATTTTGCTTACGTAAATCCTTTGGGCATTGATCTCTCTATTTACTTAGACAGACACTGATGATCGCTCATCCGCTGTCATGACTTATCAAACCACTGCGCTGTGTGCTGTTAGTGTAATGTGCAAATATGACAATACACGTCTTGAACCTGAACAGCCCTGACCTCATTCAATAACTATTGCGCAATACATAACACATTTGTTCAACTACAGTTGCATACTCGAATTCACAATATTCACGGGAGAATAATGACAAAACAAAACAAAAAAGTACGACCTCAGATGAACGTGAAATTTGTGATTACAAGTGGTACATCAGCTCTGTGTGTGTGTGTGTGGGGGAATCTATTCTGATGGACCAGCTCGGAAGTGGTCCGGCTTAATGGGGTGGATTGGGTTTCTTGACCTGAAACCCGGTATTGGGCGCAGGGCACTAATGGTCAGGGAGATTTAAAACAGCAACAAGGACCTATCGCCTGCTCACCTCAAATTCACAGAGTTGGCCGCCATTGAAAGGCTGCATTGTTTCTCTGCGATCTACCACAGTGACAAAGGACCAGGGGGATGGAGACTTTCAGGGGACCTAGCCTGCACAGACTAGTGTGCACTTTAAAACTTTTGATTCATTCCTTCGATTTTCTGACAGCTGACTTACTACTACTATTACTAACTACAATACACTGCTTACGTGTATTGGTTTGATTGACTAATTTGAAGGTTTGGAAAGAAAATTAATAAAGTAAAGTAGCTGTATATAAGGAAATGGCAGAGACTGGCCAGATCAAATGTTCTGCCAATTACCTAAAATCAATACCTCCATGCCTAAAATGCAGGTAACTTTCCCTAAATGATTTCCTTGAAATTATCCCCCACCCCCCTCTGTTTTTACTCTCCCTCCCTCTCTTTAGATAATATTAAGATCCAAATTGCCTATATGAAAAATTAATGTTTTCATATAAAGTCATAAAAATGAAAGTACAAGGTAAAGAAAAAAATGCATCAGATCGATGGCTTGGAGACCATCTTAGTTTTTGGGATTTGAACATGATGCCATTCTTAGTTGTGTTCCGCCTTGGAGAGGTGAACGTGCCCATGCTGCTCTCAGCTGGTGGTCGCCATGGTGAAAGTGTGCTTGTGAACCAAGACGAGAAGTGCCAACCAGCCCTCTGCTTTACATCATCATGTGCCCTCTCTCTCTCTTCCTCCCTCTCCCACTCTCTGTTTCATATACTCTCTTGTTCTTGCATTCTCGCCTCTCTTTCTATTTTTTTTCAACTTTCTCTGTTTCTTTCCTCTTCTGTCAAGAGCATTACGCCCTGTGCAGAGAATGTGCAAACGCGTAATGCTACTAGTTTCCTGGAGTGAAGTGTATTTTACAATATTAATAAGGACATGAGAATCCATATTTGATTTATTCATGGATTCTTCAAACCAATGATTTCTTGTTTGGCATACTTGTTGTGTACTAGAGGGTATGTGTGTTTGTAGCTCTGTATATCTTTGGGTTTGTGTGTGTGTGTGAGTGTGCATGTGTAATGCAAGTGTGTTTGTGTCTAGAGGGGTGGGCGATATGGCGATATATATCGCCTACGATAATATCGTGATTGCTGTTTTAACGATGTGCAAATTCACATTATCGAGTATTTAAATTACTTAGGGGGAAAACACTCGAAATCCCGCATTGAAACCCCATACATTCACTAAATCCAGGAGGTGTATGCGAGAGAAGCCCCTGGCTGCAGCAGAGCAAGTCATGTAATTGCTAGTGGTCCATATTGTCACACGCACTAATGTTTATTTTGTGCGGCTACTTCGTTCAAGTGGCATTGATGAGTTAAAGTCACGTTTTTTCCTACACGGTAGCCTTTGAGTATTTTAATAGTCAGTTGTAAACAAAGAAATCTTTTTATGTTACCCTTCTGTAAATGGACTGAAGTTCGTTCTAAATATCAACTTTGATCGATTATGCTAAACATCTCTATGGGATTTCTCATGTAGCCTACATAAGCCATAAGCTAATGCATTAGTTTCTATTCTGTAAGGTCTGCTTAGTTTTACAGTGAAACCTAAGTAAAGGTTTGAAAGGAACTTCAGCTTCAGACTTTCTCATGGGAAACTGTAAGGCCTATCTATCCTCTGTAGCTGGCTAGACCATGTCATTGCCACACACACAAGTAGGGCACAATTGGAAAGTGTCATAGAGTGACAATGCATTGGTTTGGTTAAAAAGTCACAGGTTACAGTAGGTTATTGGTTATTTTAATGATGCTATTTATAAATAATGAGCTGTAAAGTAACTCGGACTTTTAAAAACTTTTTTTTTTAAAGGATATTGACTAATTATCGTTATCGTCAAAATCACAAAAAATATCGAGATATTATTTTTTGTCCATATCACCAACCCCTAGGGGTGTCTATGGATAGCCAGACAACACGACACCTAACTACCACACAAAGGCAGACAGGGCTTCCGTTCACCAGGCTGTCTGTCGACACAGGCCTGCAGATTTTCCTTTAATTCCCCTTGAAGAGTAGCCGAGGACACCACTCCTCACCCCACCCCACCCGTCCTCTCCAGATGTGAGTGGCAGGTATGCCAGCAATTCCTCTGTTTAATAAATAAACAGTGGGTGTCAAAGAATCCATCCTGCATCTCGGCCATCAACACTGCAGGAAAGATGCCGGGGCCTGGGGATTTATAGATTATAACTCATCTTTCTCACAGAGAGGAGAGGAGTAGAGAGAGGCTCCTCTGTTTGAGAGAGATGTGCGCTCAGACCCGAAATGATGAACGACCTTTCCATTGCTTTTGTCGGCAAAGCAAATGAGTTTTCCTTCACACCCCACAGTGTGGTAATTATCCTTCTTTTCTGTCTCATCATGAAACAGCTTGAGAGAGAGACTGGAAAACCATTCAAACACCATACAAAACACGCGAGTTACCATGCCGAAGCAGGACAGTTCGTTGGATAGCATACTGGGAGAATAACAATTTTACAAACGATGGGGGAGCTTATGGTGAAGTGGTGGGGTATCCTTACAACATCTTAGCATGCAAGCAGCCCACTGATAAGCGAGACAAGTGCTGGACGGCTCTGTCGAGTGTGGGAGATGCACTGTAAAAAAACAGAGAAATGTTGACCAACTGCCTTGAGCACTCTTGCACTATTTACACTGTATGTCTTGTGAGCAGGCGGGAGGAGTGCGCTCTTATTTACCTTGGCTCCTTGCTTATCAGCCTAGATGGGAACTGTGTTAGCAGAAAGATATTTCTGGGTGGCCCGTTGGGGTAGTTGCGTAGTGTAAATGCATGGACGGGTCATAAAAATGAAGTCTCTCTTGAATGTTTTTGCTTTTTCGCTGGCTGTGACTATGCTGTAGAGAGCAAGTTCAGGCATTATCAGCTGCTATGAGTCTGTGAAGAGTCTGTTGAGAAACTTGTTGTGTTGCTGAATTGCTAGACACGATTTGCATGGTGGAGTGTTACAAGTACTTATAGACAGTAAGAGAAGTGTAACTGCTGGGTATGCTATCTCGCTGTGGAATTTTCATTTGGGCAATGAGCAATACTGTCAATTCACATGACAAAGTCCCTCTAATCAGCCCTATCATTCTGTTTTTTAATTGGTCTGATTTGATCTCATCAGATTATCTTATGACACCAAATAATACTTTGTCTCATTTCTTCATACTGTGTGCCTCAGGACTGTCATTTATGCAATCTCATCTGGAGCTTCTGAAAGTCATTCAGGTTAGCGTCAGATTGTCATTGACATGAAAGCTAATCAGAATTATTAAAAGATGTTTGTGACACTTGTGACGAGAATGCGAGATCATTCGATTACATTGCCATCCACACACATTTCACAAGTCAAATGGCAAGTTAACTGGAGCTAAATGTGTGAGAAAAGCTGGATCAAATGGTGTGAATGTTGGCAAGCTGAGCACTAATCTGCTATTGCATTAGCTTAGCTATACAAAACCTGGATGCTGTCCAATTGCCAATCTAGGAAAACTAACAAGGCAGTCATTAATGACAGTATACATCTTCTTATTCAGTGGTGATTTCCACTGCCATAGTGGTAGCGCAATGCTACCCAAGATTAATTGCGAGTCGGAAAAACAGTTCATGCTTAAAGCAAGGCCTAAGTACCATATGACATGGTGCCAAGTTTCTGTCTCTTGTGTCAACTCTTCCTGGGCTGTATTCTTGCCTTCAGGCCACAGTGGCACTGGGCTTATTTTAGTACCGTTTTTTCCCCTCTCTATTCAAAACACAAACTAAAAGTCAACTTTGAACACACAAATTCTTTCTTAAGGCAGGATAAATGTAACTTAAATCCATTTGAAGCAACAGGAAAAGACAGGATGAAGAACAAGGGTGCACATACGTCATGACAGAATTACTGAGTTGATGTATTGGCACTATAATGCCCTTTACACCTAAATTACATTATATTATAATATATTATATTATATTGTGTTATATTATAAAACGTATATAATAGATTCTTAACTATTCATCCAAGTGTTCCATGCTATAGCTCTGACATCCCCTTTTAAAAATAACACCTTTGTTCGCTGTCAAGGTCATTGTGGCGTGAGCCAAACTCACACCTCTGTACAGAAGACAAATGGCTCCTTCACCCACCAGGGCTCTATAAGGGGGAATTAATTTGGGGATTAAGGAAATCGGAGAGGGTCTCGGACTACCCATCGGCGAGTGCACTTTAACCCAGACTTTCATCACCTGACTTAGACGGTCTGGCTACAACAAAGGATAATGGCGCCGATGACGGACGGTTGGGCCAGCTCGCGGTGTGGGGTGCAGTGCTGAGCCCTGTGCGAGTTGTTGCCGCTCCACAAAACCGAGACAAACTGCTACATCTCCCCCTGCCCTCCATCAAAGCGCTGGCTTGTGTGCACAGCCAAAATACGTGCCATTTGGAGCAGCTTGTTCCTGTGAGCTGCTGTTGTCTGTCAGAGGCTTCCTGAAATGGAGCTGTCTGACCGTGAAGTGGTGTTGATGTCTTGTTTGTCTCCTGTTTTGCACCTTGACCATGATGTTGTCTAACTGTGTGAACATTTGTAAATTCACTCAGTATTTGACATTTCTGAAATTGTATGTTGAGGCAAACCAGGATACAGATAGTGTTATAGTCAACATGTCTTATGGCTGTTGCTTTGATGTGAAAAGTTATCTAAAGTCTGTCAGAGAGGAGAAGGCACCAAAAGTGGTGCCGTAATGTCACGTCACTTTGTTGTTATGGCAGCAAGGACAATCCTCTGCTCAACACCTCAACCACATCTGAGCAACCGTTTAAACCTGAGTAAGACCTTTAACTGATAACCCGTACTTATCATGCCCAAGATGAAGGCTGCTCTTGCGGTGGATCTCTCTATTCCATGCAGTCATTCCACTAACACCTGTTTCTCTCCGAGGTAAAAGACTAATTAGAGAAGGAGTAATCACTACCTGAATCATGAATCTGATTTTTTTTTGTGCTTTTGTCTTAATAAACGTAGGTGACTTACGCTCACAATGAGATCCCAACTTGTTTCCACAGGAATGAAAGAGGCTTGATCCACTGAGTCAAATAGTCATAGTCATGGAGTAGGGAGGTAATTTAAGGAGACTGATTGTTGATTTATTCTAATTCTTTTCCTTTGAGGAGTTGAGGGACAGTTTTGACTTTGATGTGGCTCAGACCCACTTGCAAGCTTCAAGCCAGATGCAAACACCTACACATTTAGGTAAATTAAGCTGACCGTCAAACAAAAGCAACTGAAGAAAAGGGAGTGATTTCATTTCCTGCATGTCAGTAACATAATGGAAAGGACAAATGGAGGCTAATGCCATAGGTCTGCATTTGAAAGACACAGCCTCAAATGTCAATGCAATCACAACCCAGACCTCCAGAGTCGCTCGCGGCCGTTCCAGATCTTCTTCCCTCCGACAACCAGGGCTGGTATCTCCTCTCTCAGCCGCCCGCTGGTTGAGGCATTCCTCAAAAACTCTGCAGCAGCACCACTATGGCCCTGAGTCACAAATCAGCACAGGAATGCGCCGTGTCGGTTCAAAATGGATTTGGGGTAATAAATTTCCCGGCACTGGGCAATGGGCAGAGTTTCATAATGATGAAGCGTTAGGGCTTGTCTTCGAGAGCGAGAGAGAGAGAGAGAGAGTGTGTGAGAGAGAAACAATGTCGCTGAAGTATTGAGCCAGTTCCAAGCGTTTGTTATTACAAAAGGCATTTTTCTTCTTTAAGGTGGAATCTTCATCGAGTTTCAGACTGTGCTGCAACATGTCTGCCCTGATAGGCCCCGAACTCCCGTCGGATTACAGGAGGAAGCTGTTGTCTCTCCCAGGTGATTTACGCTGTCCGTGCTCACCACGGAAGTTGAAAAGAGATTGGGAGATCAGCATGCAATATCCTCAAGGCGCAGTATAGCCATTTATTCTGAAATACTTACATTTATATATGTGTGTGTACAGTATTTGAGAAAGACAGAAAAGTGCATATAAGTGTGTATATACATATGTAGCCTACTGTATATATATAGGCTGTAGTGTGTGTATGTGTGTGTAGCCAACATTAGACACTCTAAACAACAGCACACATGGCGTGTGGTCATAGTAACACTGAGGGGGCTTGAAGATGTAGTGGGTGTTTATTGAGGAGGGGCGGTGGCCCTGTGTAATGAAGATGGCTCAGCGTGGCCCGGCTCGCCGTGAGAGTGCCTCTTGAGTGAGGCCTGGTAAATGTGCCGTTTCTCTGCCGCAGTGGCAGCAGCACAAAGCACCGCGGCGGTGCCCGTCATCGGCTGAGGGACACACTAAGCGCCTGGTGACAGATCCCGGGGGAAGCATGACCACTTTAACACTGCACTGGCTGTGTGTGGGGTGGGAACCCCCCAAGAATGGATCCGCTCCCTGTTTTTACTGGGGGATGGGGTGGGGTGGGGTGGGGTGGTGAGTTTAGAAAAAGCCCTGTAGAGTAGATTTCAGGAATTCCTGCTTGGGTCTTGTCCTCACTAGTAAAACCTGCTTTAATCACCAACTCTCTCTCTCTCTCTCTCTCTCTCTCTCTCTCTCTCTCTCTCTCTCTCTCTCTCTTGCTCTCTCTTAGCACCTAGTCTGATTAACACATAGCAAGATATCCATGTAATCTCTAGTGACTTACAGAAAAGGTGAAACTCTAGATTTATCGTTTCTACCTGGATTAGCCTATAGATTATATCAACTTATTATTAACTCTAAAACCTTTATGTTTTGTATTACTTTCAAAGATACAAAGCTCTTGATGCATCACTGCACTATCAGTGTCTACCATTTTCTTTTCCATGAACAGATTCCAACGTCATAAGCAACATATCACAGTTAGAGTTGTAAGATCTCCAGCTGTGGGTCATTAATAGCTGATATGTTATTTCATGGTACCCTGTCATGACGCCTGAGGTAGACGTCTTAATCCTCGCCATGAAAAGAAAGACCACGGAAGAACAATCGCCCACCTTGATTAAAAGATTCGTGTAAAAACATATTAGGGAATATGTGTGCTGGGGAAGCATGGCCGCCCCTGGGGCATGTTTCTGGAATTCTCCGTTTGTTTTACGGATAAGCGTGAGCACTGCTGGCTGCAAGGCAAGGGAATGGAAAGTTCACGGGCAGGTAAGCACTCACCTGGGAGACTGACCTGTAGCTGTCTGACTTGGGATGGGGGAAGGGGGTGGCAGGTGGGGTGGGGGGCATGGAGGAATTTGTTGACAGACACTCAAGATATCCCCGGCACTATGGAAAAGATAAAGGCTGCATTGTTTTAGGAGCAGGACTGTCTTAAGAACAGGACTGCCCCAAGAACAGCCTCAGAGGCTGAGAACGCCCGCTCAGATTTTCCCATATAACTCCTACAAGCTATTAGCAGGGACAGGTAATTTTGAATAACATGTCATGCAGTGTTACTAAAGGATATGCTTCAGCACGGTCTGAATCTGTGAAAATAGTCAGGGAAACTGCTGAGAAACTACTGACCCCCAAAACATGCAGGATGAGGTGACTAGATGTTATTGGATTTTGTGAAAAGTATATCCAATAAGTGTGGAGTGGGGAAATGGAAAATAAAAGTGTCCTACTTCTCCAGGTTTTACTACTCAGTAGGAAACTGCTATCTTGTCTGCGTCCATCGTTTATCTGTCCCAAAAATGACAGCAGTGCAAAGGTCACTTTTTACAGCTTAAAATTGGGCTGTAAGCAAGGCAGGAAACGCAGAGTTGTATATTAGTTGGGCATGACAGATGAGTCTGATGAAAAAAGAACATCAGTTTAACAGAATCTTCTCTTGTAGCAAGTCCCCAGGGCTGCTGAAAGAGACATTCCATCAATGTGCTCCTTGCTCCAACACTGATCCATCTTGTTGGCGATTGCGATCTCACTTCAAAGCAACTGGGCGGTTTGTGGGGGGGTGGGGTTTTGGCCTATCATTAGTTGTGAGTTACAATCTATAATCAGTGCTAAATTATCCCAATTAATAACCTTGGAGGAAGATGGAAAGTTGAGGGCTCCATGGCACATGAAGGCAGGATCAGTGGGGGAATGTCTGTGCGTGTGTTGGGGTGAGAGAGGAGAGGGGGACTGGGTTTAGCTGGGCTGTGGAGGTTGGCGGGGGCCTGGGATGAAGATGTGATCATATTCTGGAGATAGACACAGCAGAGTGGGCCGGCCTGGGTGGACAGCGCGCTGAGAGTGATCGGCGCAGACCAGGTGTTGAACTTCCTGAATACAGATATTAGCCAGACCCCCTGACTGATCACAACACTCCACCCTCTAATTACCCCAAATGCCTTGGCTCTCCCATTTACTTTCATTCAGCTTTTCAGCAAGTCTGCAGCCTGCAGAACCTCAACCCATATTGTTCAGCTTACTGCAACTCTGCAGCCTGCTGAGGCTCAACCTGTTTACCTGTCTTAAACCCTTGTCTTAAATGCCAATACAGGCATGAATCTGGACCTATTTTTGTCTGAAGTCCATCTAAAACAATCTCTTTTACTTCTGGTGCAGCAGAGGTGACCGATACAAAAAATAGAATTGCAGAACACAGTAGACATATAGTCGTAGTTATTTTATGAGAAACCATAAAGTTACCATCGCACTGACACCCAATTTCATGTAAGTTCTGATTAACTTCACATGCTCCAAATGAGCGCTGACACAGCAGATAGCCATCATGCGGCATAGCTTTGCACTTAAGTTGAATACATTTTTGCCTTATCAAGCGGTTATCTCCCAGGCGAGGTTGTTATCTCGGATCTGGGCCCGCGTGCTACTGGCAGGTTCAAGAAAGTGACAGTTCTTTCATCGCCTCTCGAAAGGAAGTAGGAGGACCAGCTCGCAACAGCTGTCTGGGCCGGCGATGATCTACTGCTCACCTGGCCCCTTGATGGATGGCGACTGCTCAGTAATTTTCCTGTTGTCTGGACTGATCACGTCGGTGAGGACATAATTAGGTGCGTGGTTTCTTTTCAAGGAATGAGCCGGCCTAGCCCAGCTCAGCTGAAAGTGAGAAGAATCTGTGGATTTCGAAAGCTTAGAAGGCCAAACAGCGACTACCAATTTGACATACTTTAAAGATTTTGAATGCATAGTAGGTCAAACTCTGTCTACCAGTATGACATACTTTTATAAATTAAACCAAATGTACATTATCCAACAGACATTGAAATTGCTTACAAATACAAAATAACAGTGGGGTGGGGTCCCCCTAGGCCTAGGCCGTTAGGAATAATTGCAGCATAATGAACAGTTTTATTTATACCCTTATCTGGATATTTAGTTGCTTAATGATTTTGTATGTTTGACATATTGAATTTCAGTTAGAGCACGTAAAAGGTTACAAGTCCCTCTCAGCCTCACAAAAGCATCACTGCTACATTGCTGTTTTCTTGTTGAATCTGCCTGTTCGGAGCTGTGATTCAGAGGCTGGAGTGATTACTAGCAGTGAAGAGTCTAAGTGGGGTTGAGGAAGGATATATTTCATACTTTTCCAATCATAAAACAATATATTGTTCGAATGGGACTAATGCCAAATATTCCCATAAGTTCAGTTCAGTTCAGTGTTCTACAGGCTAATTCTGTAATATACCAAGGCAATATTAAAAGCAAAACACTTTATTGGTTAAACCCAGATGCCCTGAAACGCTTTGAAAAATGTGATGCCATGATGTACTGATACTATATCATCAGTATGCCCTGAAATGTTCTGTGAGTTTTTCAAACTCCACTCACTAACAAACATCAAACCATTCAGCAGGTGCTTTCAACCAAAGCACCTCAGTACAGATGTTCATGTGCTCCCTGAGCCAGAAGAAAGCCAATCCCAGATAACAGCTGTCTGTGGTACCAATCGGACCCATATCCTGACCGGGACCCACCCACTCCATATCAGTATCACAGCACACACACCCACATCCCACCCAGAAAACATTCTCTCATCCCATTGTCTGCTTGGAGCCTGAAACACAGTCACGATTGGTAATGATTAATCATAGGGGGCTACGGAAAATTAAATTGCATGAAATGCGTCACTCTTAATCTCTAATGGAAAACGCCGCACTTGAACAAATGTTTTTATATATTAAGCTAACATTCAGATGATGACTCCACTCGGTGACACTTGACTGATATGGCGTTTCCATATTTCAGGACCACAATGGATAAGGCATCTATTTGTGGTCTTTTCCATGACTTCACACGTTCCTCTCATTGTCACTGCATAGGTAGCACAGCAAGGATGAGTTGTTCTGTTGAACGTTTTAATAAGCTTTAAGCATGCCATGAAAGAGTTCTGGAATAATAAAATCATTATTGATTCTAAAAAGAACAACTACATGAGACCTACCTTCAGACATGACATGTATGCATCCATGTAGACATGAAAAGGCTTTGAACATGTTTCAGATGTGGTACATTCATTCATTCTGCAGGGTTGCTTCACAAAAGACACAAAGAAACTAATTCACAGTTAATTTTCAGGGTAATGAGGCAGCAAGAAGTCTGTTTCGGTTATTTTGATTTCGAAATCTTTTTTAGAACCTATTTGTATCATTATTTGTATTTATATTTTGACCTTTGACTGCTGCTAATTTTAGCATTTAGGGGAACAGATAATTGGTTTACTGACACATCTCCTGTAAAATGCCATGCTCTCTGGTAGTGCAGGCTCAGGGACTTTCCTGGGAAAAAGGAGATTTAAAGCCATGATGTGGTTTTCTTGTGGTTTCAATGTAGAGTCTGATGGAAACCACAACATAAAATTATCATCAGCTTCTTTTTCGAGTGGCAAACCGAGGGTAGCTGTGTCAAAGGTGTGAAAGTCTAAGCCTTTAGGCGCATGATGAGAGATGGGAGCAGAAAGAACAGTTATAATTCCATCTAAAATTAGGCCCAGGTGAGCGCAGTTTCCTCTTGTGAAGCAGTTTTTTTTTAATTACCAGGCTTTGCGCAGATTGACACTGCCTGATAGGCACAAAGCCTTTTCTCAACCCAGTGTCCTTGGCATTGACACTGGTGGACCAACTCTAGGATCTTGGATATACTCTCTCTGCAGTTTTTCTCCATCTGACTGATCCACAATCGTAACCTCAATGTGTATCACTGTGCTAGTTTGATTGAATTTATCCAGTAAACATAAAGGCAAAGTGTAAAAATGTGCATGCAGACCAACAGGACATTTTCTTGTTTTCCATTGTCAGTCCACAATTGGGGATTTTATAGTTCCCATAAATCTGTCACTCATACACATTATAGCAGTATGCTTCTGTTGGTGAACAGTATTCTTGCCCAATGACTTTCAGGATCCATGATCTGTACTGGATCTTTGCTCTTGATGGTCTGTTGGGCCCTCACCATCGACTTCAAGGCAGCGCTGCCACCATCGTCTTCAAGGACAGACGCAAAACAATTCACCACGGGTGTGTGCAATACCAATGGGCCAGTGCACTGATGGCCAAATATCCAATATAAACTTTCATTCCCCTACACCTAACCCTAGTGCCTTCCAGGCAGCGCTGCCTTGAAGTCGACGGTGGGGGCCTAAAAGACCATACTGTATATCTGTATTTTCTGGATTGGGATAAGATCTATGCTGGCACACATCGTTACCAGATTGAGAGTGAAACTGTGCCGAACCATACCCTTGTCTGTACCAGGCTGGAACCAGGTCTGTATTGCATCTGGACCGTCTCCATGCCAATGCATGAAGTTTTTTGTGTTGTTAGAGCACAAATAGCCTGCATGGGGCCTTCACTGGGAGTCTGAGAATGTGGATTCCAGGCATGTGCAATGCACAGGCTTTTACTTCAGCTGTTGAGTGACAAACTTTACCTGCCGGGAAGTTCAAGTGAGCACCATTAGTCTTTCAGCATTGGGCCTGTGACTCTGTAGGATGCAAACAGAATGTCACTGCTGTAAGGCTCTCTGTTGACTGTTGTGCTTCATTAAAGGCATGTTTTATAGGTGAACATGCAGAGAGAAAACCAGAGAGAAAACAATGTGCTTTTGTCCGCTTTTGATATGGTGTGCAGTTTTGAGAGTGGTTCTTTTCTTTGATTTCAGATTTTTTTGTTAAGTAAACAAAATATTAATCTTGCGAGTGCCTTTTCTCTGAAGAAACATAAAAATCGCACTAGTGTTGTAACCCATGAAGTGCTGGTGATAGATAGCAATCCCTAAATTTCTCTTCTTTTGTAACATACATTGTGCTGAAGTAATGTATGTTGTGTATTTTATTATTATTTTGAAACTAAGACCACATGACCACATGGTCTGACAGAGCTCATACTCCAAGAATGCTTTCAGTGACACCTTGCATATATCATATTCACCTTCACCCAGATGAACTACAGTCTGTGCACAAATGTATAGAACTGACAGGAAATAGCCTTAGGCTGTGGCAGCACTTGAGCCTTGTAAACCCAGCAGAAGCATTTGGAAATTTCAGAGGGCAAGTGTACCCCACCAATGAGCCCTTCCATGGCGTGATCGTACAGTCGCCTGAAACTGAGAGTGCTGATTTTATGGGGAGGTGTTTGTCCATGCTAAGGAACACAATCTGCTGCTGATTCCAAAAGTTCAGTTATCTCTAACGGAAGTCTTAACAAGACTTTTAACCGCTTTTTTGGACTTCTACAACAAGCTTTGTCTTTGAGCTTTGTCTTTGACAGATGAAAAAGCAATGAACAAAGTTACTTGCTGGGTGAAGTAACACTGAGATAGTAACACTGAGATAATCCATATATGTGTGTGTGTGTGTGCGTGTGTGTGTGTGTGTGTCTGTGCGTGTGTGTGTACGTGTGTGTGTGTGTGTGTGTGTGTGTGTGTGTGTGTGTGTGTGTGTGTGTGTGTGTGTGTGTGTGTGTGTGTGTGTGTGTGCATGTGTGTGTTGACAGGTGTATACACAGCTGAGGCAGGTGATGGTTGGACATTCTGAAAGCCGCTTACTGCTCCACAGTGATATCAACACCAGACGTCACGGGTTACTGAAACACTTCAAAGCTCTTTGTTCTCCCAAACCAAAGTACTCAATCTATTCCAGCTCAAATGCGTTGCATATACCAGTGATTTTTGGTTTTACCTGTTCTCTCTGCTGCAGAGGCAAAGATTTGTAAGAATATGACCAGCATAAAGTATCCTCCACCCCACCCATTCTAAATCTTATATTAACAGTTTACTTTTGTGGCCTTTTAATGTTTGAATATCCTGAGGCTAGGCATTATGCTACCTACTTAAGGTAGGTTACTGTAGTTTATGCTTGTCAACATTGGCATGTCTTAGGGTGTGTCTGATTATTAATAATAATAAACAACATTTTGGAGACAAGATATTCTTGGCCTTTTCATGTAGGCTACACATTAGACACATCAGACCAATTGTAGCCTACTTGTACTAATTGTTCTCTAGTGAAAAGGAGCAAAACCAGCGTGTTTCCATTCTTACAAAGAAATAGCATTATCCATCGGTAATTCAGCATTAATTTGTATGACAAATTTGAGACATCCTCAGCCGCATACAGACCTGAGAGTTAACTTTGCGTGACCTTGATCGTGTTTTGTCTGGTGCGTGCTAAATAATAATTAGCCGAGGTGAGTCCTCTGAAGCCGATGGCTTCTGTCATCACAGATGATGCAGGGCACTTTGGGTACATTAATTACACTGTTTACACCTGCAACAGTCTTCGTATGCGGCATGTATTAAACTTTGGCTGATACTCCAAGACGTCTCAACATGTCCTCACGCTGGCAACGGCATGGCTGACTTGCCTAGTAGCGTGCTTTCAATCTGCCAGTGCATCTAGAAACAATGCAAGTTCAAAGGCATCTCAGAAATAACCCTTCTAGATCAATAACATGATTATTCTTGCACAATTGCTGCGTTGATGTGGAATAAATATGACATTGTCAAGTCATCGGCATAAGAGTCATTCAGGTGCAATGTGCTATTGGCAACACTTAAATCACAAAGACTACCACACACACACAGATATGACCTTTTCAGAATTTCAGAAGTGGTGTGTGTGTGTGTGTGTGTGTGTGTGTGTGTGTCATCCTGCCAAGGAGCACCACTAATCTTGCCCATAAAGCTGTGAGGTAATGGGCCTGTAGGTGGCACTCTTGTTCCTGGGCAATATCAGTGTTTCTTTATTTGAAACATAATTGAAGGGGAAAGTGCTATAGAGATTAAGGTTGCTTGTGAGATGAGGTATTGACCACTGAGCAACTTTACTCATTTAGCCATCACTGATTGTCTTCCAGGGAGTAGACACACTCTACATCTTGCAAACATCTTTCTTGAATTTCCCCTGGGGATCAATAAAGTATCTATCTATCTATCTATCTATCTATCTATCTGAACAAATCAACCATTTGTAAAAAAGGGTGACATTACAAACCATAAAAGACTGGATGAAAAATGGACCAGACAAAAAACAGGCCAAGATTATGCCAGTATGGCTGGTTCTTATGGCTGATTCCCAACATACAGAACAGCATATTGCCCCATGCATGCTGGTAGGTTTGCCTTTGTGCCTTTGCACCTTACACTTTCATTCTATCATGCCTCGTGGAACCAAGGTGACTCTTATTTGGATAAAAGCTTTGAGTTAATGAACGTTTAGGAATACATTTAGATTTGAAACATTATATGGCTGTATCTGGGGGTCATTCTTTTTGCCTCTGAGGTCTATAGCTTTAATTAATCTACTTTTGATTTTCGGAAGTATTGTCTTTGAGCAAACGTCGCCATTATAAATAAGGCACTAAGTTACCTACATTACCTCAGTCATTACCTCAAAGCTGGCCAGAGAATGAAAAGGCTACGTCGCCCTTCATACATTACACTGTTGGGTCTCTGGCCAAAGTGATGACAACATCACACATTAAAGAGGTCTTCAGGTCCATCATAATGAGTGGACAACTTTACCCTCTTCCTGATGCACATCCATCCATGTGCTTCTGTCATTTGTTTCTTTGTTTGTCTTTCAGCCTTTTAAACTCTCCACATCATTTGAAATTCTGTGTTTGGATTTTTTACATTCATATGCCTTGACAGATTATTTTAACTGGCATAATTTGTCCTCATTGGTCTACTACTGAAGCCCTGAATGGGCCATGTAACGTTTTATGTGTGCATTCTCTGGGACTATCATTTACAACGAGGGAGTTGGGGGGGGAGCGGTGGTAAGGGGAGCCTCATTATGGATTCCGCAGCGTTGAATAACCTCCGCTAAGAGCAGGTCACCCTGGCTGGCTGCTCGCCACCGCCTCTGAAAGGGATGGCAAGTCCCCTTAGTATGGTCACAAACACTCAGGAGCTTACCAAAGAGGCCTACCCTTCTCCTCTCTCTCTCTTTCTCTTTCTGTCTCTCTGCTCTACCTTTCTCTCTTTCTCTCCTTTACACACACTCTTTCTTTCTCCCTCGCTAACTCTCTCTGCCTTCCTCACTCTCTCACTCTCTTTCTCTCCCCCCCCCACTTTCTCTCGCTTTCTCTCTGTCTTTCTGTCTGTCTGTCTCTTTCTCTCAGGCTTCTCTACAGGGTCCCTGCGCCACAGGCCTCCACAGGGGCAGAGCCCAGGGGGAAACACTCTGTCACTGTGTGACCTAATCCGGTTTTCCGGGCAGCTGCTGAGTAAAGTCACCTTTTTTTGGAGGGTGGGGTTTGTGTGTGTCTCTCTCTCTCTCTCTCTCTCTGTCTCTGTCTCTCTCTGTCTGTGTGTGTGTGTGTGTTGGGGGGGTATCACATTTGAATGCAAACAAGGCCCGGAAAAGGGTACTTGTGTGGCTCTTTTTTCTGTGTGTGTGTGTGTGTGTGTGTGTGTCTGTGTGTGTATTGGGGGTGGTGGAGTAGGGGTGGGCAACTGACACTTGCAGTGAATGGACTCCGCTGTAGCCAGGGAGAAAAATGTGACAGGCAGCTTTATCACTGCTGCGAGGCCCGGGCCATCTGAAAAATTATGGCCACCTCCATGCCGCTCTCCCTGGCTCTCCTGGGGGCCTAACCCAACAGGGCCGTGCTGTTTAGCATCTTGACAGCATTGTGCTGCGACTCTGCCTTGGTTGGTCTCTAAGCTTCATTGTCAGGGGCTTGAATGCTGCTCTCCCGTAAGCAGATTAAGTCAAAGTGTCCAATGGTGGTGCGGAGCCAGTCTTCATATAGAATCTATAAACATGTTTTGGTTGAGATGGATTTACTCAACCACCCTAGGATGTGTGGCATGTTCACCTGGTGATAAACTCTTCAGTGAGGATTTCTTAATAAGCGTCTGAAAAGCTGTCTGCTCAATAGAAGTGAAAAACATATGATAAAGTATTAGAGAATAATAGCCGTCTATACCTTACTATACGGCTAGACGTGTGACTGCCAATCAAGAGGATATGTTGTTCTGGCACAATGAAAATTGGGCACAGACTCTCTTAGGTCATTGTGAGAGGGTGTTTGAGTTACATACATCGGATCTTAACAGTGCGCGAATACGTGGAAGATAGTTCCCAAGGAAAGCATTACTTAGTTTGCAAGTATGTCCACTCGACTGCCAAAAACCTTAATTGTATCAGCAGAATGATGAGGTCTTTAGTTCATTTCCACTTAATTGAGCTACAGATGTTAACGTTTCAGTAGTTGAGTTATGATTCGGGTCGGGAAGCAGCAGAAGCACCACGTGTGATCTACGAGGGGGCAAAAGGCTTCAATAGAAAATCAACCCATCTTCCCTCTGGAAATGAAAAACAAGAGTCGGGGACAATTAAGCCTGTCTCCTGACAGCCCTGCCACTCGCTGCCACAGTAAATCCACACTTGTTTGTGCCGTGCCACTGAATCAATCCCAAGATGCTGCAGAGACGCTCATTGTGGGATTTTTTTATTTATTTTTTGCCCTGGGAGATCACGTCTGCCGTTCAGCATTCAGCGTGCATGCGGTGCATGTGGGAAAGGGGAAAAAAGGTGTAATGGGGCCAGCACGCCATTGAGGAGTGTTCTGCTCGATGGCTCTGCATGGTGCCATGCACTTGAAATGTAATTTATCAGACAATGCATCACACAAAAGGCCGTTTTAACTGGGGTTTCCACAAAAGCAGATTGCTTAAAACCACATGTTGCTTTGGTGCAAGCCCAAGGCTGCCACGGCGTCGACAAACGTTTGAAGGGGCTGGTAGAATGATAAATGGGTTTAATAAGTCTGTAGCTTAAGGACATACCACAGAGAAATTAAACCAACACAACTAGTATGTTTCCATGTTGTCACGATGTTGCCATGATGTACAAAACCTTCGTGTAGGAACTGGTCTTACTACTTGGTGATGAGATAGGTGGTGGGAGTGTGAAGTGTCTGTGTGTGTGTGTGTCTCAGAGAGAGGAGGGGGGTGGGGGGTTGATGGGAGGGTGACAAAGGTGTCCTCCCCGTACAGGTGTTATGTAGCTACAGGTGATAACTATAAAATGGGGCCTTCCCTATTATAAACACACATAATTAGAGGTTAACTGTGTCCATGCTGAACCCTGGCTATTAGGCCACATCTACCATGTGATTTAGAGTGAATGGTGAATCTGAACATTGTCGAAATATGTAGAGGGTTCCAGTGAAATGCACTTGGATTGTTATGACACAAGAAAGTGAATACTTTGTCAAGAAATGTAAGTCATGAACTGAAAAATGTAGACTTCTATTTGTGCTTCATGAAATAGGGATGACTTTGAACAATCTCTCCCTCTCTCTCTCTCTTATTTTCCTTTTCTCTCTCTTTCATTCTCTGTATCCAGCATACACCAACACCAATACACACACACACACACACACACACACACACACACACACACACACACACACACACACACACACACACATACACACATTCAAGTCACGTTTAGTGAAGGGTAGTCCTGCACCTGAAACCGGAGATCAGTGTTCCTGAGGAACTGCAATTTATGGTGGTGGTGATCGCACAAGTATCAGCTGACAGTGCTACACACACATTTGATTTCAAAGGGCTCGCTGTGACAATGGCCTCTGATAATAATAGTATATCTTTCCCCTCAGGGGGAGGTGGTGAATGCTATCTTGCCACACCATCTCATTTCTTTTAAGCCTTGCACAAACCGCTGACATATCACACAAATGCCTCCTTTATTAGCTGGCAGTGATTGTTTTCTGAATAGGAAATAGACTGGACCCCACCAGGCATTCCAGATCAGCGTTAAACTTGTTCCATCCACCTGAGTGTGTGTGTATGGATACCCCCCACCTCCATCACCAGTGACACACACATGCAAACACACATATACACAAACGTGCGCACACACACACGCACACACATTTGCTCATAAACACACACACACACACACACACACACACACACTTGTATGAGTAACTTCTGTAGCTATGATTCAGAATGCAGACATCATCAGTCATTTATTTTGCTATTTTACTGACCAGATCAGTAGACATTTATTTTTTTAGCTAATCAGATGTTCAACTGAAGTAAGGGTACTTTAGGCTAACCGCCAATCAGAAAGTGATTTGTTTTTCTTGTTCGAGTACAAGCTAATGATAAAAAAGAAATGCACACTGAGACACACCTGAAGTCAGTCACTTCAAACATCCTGTACATAACATGCTGTAGCCTCCTTTCACTTCAAACATGGTACATGCGGGAGTACATATTTTCAAAACATGTCAAACTACTGTCTCTTCTCTTCCCTCTCTCCATCTCTCTCTCTATCACCCCCCCCCCCCCCCCCTCATTGCTTTCTCTACATCTCTGTCTAACTAATAATTTAATTCCGCATCCGTCAGCTCTTTGCGAGATTAGTTATTTAATTAGCGTCTCCCCCCCATCTGACATCACTTGTGTCCGAGCAGCTGTGTTTTTCTGAGACGCGGGATGACACCGGCCCAAACCTCTGACCCACCGGTGAACTGCACAGGGGCTACATGAGGGCTCGCCTCATCTCGTGTCACATGCAAGACTGAGCCATCACTGAAAGACACTCCGCTTCCACCAGAGAGAGAGAGAGAGAGAGAGAGAGAGAGAGAGAGAGAGAGAGAGAGAGATGGGAAAGTATGCATCAGGGAGTAACTGGCAGTGTTTTAGATGTACTGGAATCTAGACCATAAAGAAACACACACACACACACACACACACACACACACACACACACACATGCACACATACACACACACATACACACACACACACACACACACACACACACACACACACACACACACACACACACACACACACACTCACACACACATACACACACAGTCATCCAGATCTCCCTGATGGGAGATATACGTCAACATTACAGGCAGCAAATGAAAAAGAAAGGTATGTTTTCTTCAGCTTTCAGAGACAGAGGAAGTTTTTACTTCCCTCAGCCCATTACTGGAAGTGCATTGCTTAAATTAAAGCCTGGACTTAGTAGCGAAAGCAAGAGAGGGTCTTGCAAACGACCACGGTGAAAAGACTCAATCCAAATATCAACTTTCCCTTCTTGAAGAAGCCTCAAGCTGTCTAAACAATGATAGTGAGGGACAGCAACAAGCAACATGAGGTAGCCATGGGAAAGCAAAATGCACAACTCGGAATAGAGCTGAGAGGGAACAGGCCCTATTTTTCTTTGTCTGAGAAATATGAACTTGCTTGCCACATTTGTTTGCTTGGCTGCACTGCAATGCCAGGTGCAGAAATCTCCACCATTCAGAACTGATAGTGATTTTAGAGTTTTTTGGATGTATACATTTTCTGTGTATTTGTTCATGGGCTCTGCTGATGTTGCCATATTAAGTTGCACATTTTAAAGCAGTTGTGATATGTTGAGTATAGCTATAAGATATATTGCATAATATTTCAATTTATTTATATTTATTTTATTTATATTTAAAATTTTTGCTCACAAACCTTGTCTCAAAAGTAAAAACTTAATATTTATTAGTATTTGCTTTGCTTTCACATGATGATGTTTTCACCCTATTTCACCCTGTTCAATGCTTAAAAAGACTTCTCAACTTTAGTGAATGTGTAAAGCGTTGGAACTAGGGTTGCAAAGGGGCGGAAAATTTCCGGTAAATTTCCGGAAACTTACCGGAAACTTTCCATGGGAAGTTAAGCTGGGGAATTTTGGAAATATTCCAAATTGGAAACTTTCATGGAATTAAAGGAAATTATGGTAATTAATGGGAATTTACAGGAATTAACTGGGAATTTTTGGTAACTCCTACTGTTTCATATACAGACATTAACATTTTGTTTCGTAATAAGCAATATGATTTGTTTGTTCGTATTTTCGCTTAGCTTAGCATACAAGGATAGCTAACATGCTAGCGGGAATCCCATTCTCTGCCTATAGTTTACTAGCGTGCTAAGCAACACTGAAACCACTGAACTGCCCAAGATACACCACACCACTCAACAACAAAATCCAATTGGTTGGAACATTGACTGACAATCAGTTTGTTCAGTTAGAATCCCAGAAAATGGTAAAACAAATAAAAATATAATGACAACATACCACCCCAACCAAACCTTATAGATTATGTAAAATATATATAAATTGTCAAGCTTAATCAGACAGATTAATCGTCCCATTACAGTTTATGCAAAATGACGTACACCCATTTGAATGAAGACTCCATTGCAAACTTCCACCAGTTATTCCCACATGAGATGACATATTCACTGGGAATTTATTTTCCCCATGCACATGAACGCATCATAGGTTTCCTTTATGTCTAGTAGCCTATGCTGATTGCTGTGTGCATGGGATTGACGTATGTGCAGGGTAGAAATGTGACTGAAATTGCATTAAATCAGGTTGTTTTAACTAATATTATGCTGCAAGATGGGGTTTTGTCCACTACATTTAAGTTCCCTGTTATAGACTAACTTGCCATATTAAAAATTCCTAGTTTATTCCCATTAATTCCTGTTTATTCCTGTTAATTTCCGTATATTCCCGTTAATTCCCATGGAAAGTTTCCAACTTTGAAAATTCCTGAAATTTTGCAACCCTAGTTGGAACACAGTATGTTGTAAAATGTAACATTACTATCTGCCAGATACGGAATCTGTTACAAAATATATTCTGTCTGACATTCTATTTTCCTCATATTTGCAGAGCACCCTCATGCCTTTAATATTAACTTAAGATCTGTGTTATACACCAGGGATTTGTGTTATTCAGTACAGTTACCAGTGAACTGTCTTTCTACAGTATTCTAAATAGCCATCAGCAGAGTGATTAGAATGTACACTTCAAACAGTCCATCCCAGCCACCACAAGAGCTTTTAGACTCAATATCATTCATGACTGAGATGCTCAGAGCCTGTACTCCTATCATGCCATTGCTATGCATATGATCCCTCTGCAAGCATTGCATGTCAAGATGTTCATTTCAATGGTGAATGTAAAGAGCCAGCAGCATAATAGACATGCCAGGCATCAATGCTTTGTAGATGAGATAGAGTAAATTTCATTCAGACAATCCTTTTGACTATTACATTTTATATCTGATACATCCGTGAAAGGGCTGTCCCATCTATGAGACCACAATGTGTAGGGAGGACCGGGCATGAAAGCCCTGCACAGACAATGCATTTTCATATAGACAGACAGCATGGCAGGGACTACGCGAAGTCTCTGCAACCTGAGGAGAGGGTGCCATGGTCTAATTGTTGCTGCGTCGCTTCACAAAGAGGGTTTGATCCCGGCTGCTCCTTTGAGCCATGCCAAAGCTGTCAGGACATCAGGAGCACAGACAGCAGGCAGAGGTCAGAGCCAAGTTCGGCACCCAAACCAGAGTCACGTCTCCTGGGATTGTTTCCCTCCCTCATGCAAGGGACACCTATCATTAGCGTGATATCATTCCCGTAATGCTTGTTTTCATTGCGCTATCGTTCCACGTAGCCATGTTAGCGCACTGTTGCACGAGACAAGGAAAACAAATGGCCCCTCTACATAGCTCAGCTGAGGCCCTGTCGAACAAGACCACAACAACAACAAAAAGGAGGAGGGGAAGAAAATGAAAAATGGCGTCGGGAAGAAGGTTTAGCCGAGGTCTTTTTTCCCCCCTGTAAAATCTGTGTCTTCTCACTTGTTCGAACTTGTTCTTAAAAAGGAACACCGCGGAGCCTTAAGTTCACAGTCAAACACTGCCAGTTCAGATGACTAAGCCTCACAGTCATCGTATTATACTATTAATCTCCAAGCTTCCAAAACTTGTATCACACTGTGCTATTAGGGTGACCTTACAGTGAACCGAGGATTGACAAATCAGACTTTCCCCTTTTTTTCGAGGCAAGAAGAGCTTGGAAATATCAAGGTTTCCTATCAATCCTATTCGGGGTATGGGAAACCTGATTGAGTCTTGCATCATAGAACCATACATTGTAGCTGATGCTGGCACCAATCTGGCCCTAGTTCACCAGATACGGGCCAGACCTAGGCCATATTAGGACCCGAGTCAGCTGTTTTCTGGCAATCCATCTGGCAAGAATGAAAACGAGGTTCTTTCCACCAATGGAAATTCTGTCAGAACAAATAGTTTCCATGGTGACAGAATCTCAGTTATGCAATACCTTTGTCCATTGAGACTGATATGACAGGAAGCAAAGACTATGAGGCATTTTGAAAGAAGAAAGATATTTCTAAAACGTAAACATGTTTTGGGGCAATTGTGGCCTACTTGTGACCGGAGGGTTGCAGGTTCGAACCCCGACCTGTAGGCACGGCTGAAGTGCCCTTGAGCAAGGCACCTACCTGTGTTCACTTAGTGCTGAGTGTGTTTCACTAATTCAAGGATTGGGATAAATGCAGAGACCAAATTTCCCTCACGGGATCAAAAAAGTATATATACTTATACTTATACTTGACATAATGTAGACATCATGACATGGTGACGGCATGTTATTGTCTTGTTTGCTTTCATGTTTATTTGTTTGTTTCCAGTGGATTGGATAGTGTTGAGACTCCCTGAACAGGTAAGCAGACTCTGAGAGGTCATGTAACATGCATGAGGAAGAAAAGGATCAGGTTTCTCCCAAGCTCTTAAATCCCAGGGGTGTGTACTGGGATGGGGAGATCAGCCGGGCAACAAAACGTCCCTTGAAGCTTTTCGGGTCTTGAAAGCTTTGGCAGCGTGCTAGAGCTGTCATGTGTGATTCGGGATGGTCTCCTGCCTGTGGACCTGAAATCAAACACTTGGCCTTGAACTAGGCTGACCCCCCCACCCCATCGCCCCCATCCATCATTTGTGGTACACACAGATACAGTACCCTCACACAGGTATACACACGTGCACACACACACACACACACAGAAACGTACATGCACACACACATACATGAACATGTACTCACACCATGTGCACACCGAACTACATACACACCCATTCTTATAAAAATAGGTAATTATATGTAATAATTGCCAATTTCACAGATTTTTTACACTGGCTTATGATGATTTACACAAGCATGCCTAGAGTGAATATGAAACACGTATCCACAAAGACCAGGTGCATTTGTTATACAGAATCTAAAACCAAATCAGCATGAATCCTATAAAAAGAACTCAGGCAGATCGCGCCAGGTGAACATGACATGCTTCTCGCGAGTGAAAAGAAATCATCCCAAGAGACTCGGCTGCATTTGTCACCGGGGACGTCATTTGGAGGTAGCTCAATTGTTTTAATTGAACCGATGCAGAGTTGATCTGTCATCGACGTGTTCAAGGTGCAAGGCCGCCCTCAGTGCGTCTGTCACAACAGCCGCTAAATGTTTTTATTTCTTCTTTCGCTGAGACCATCAGGGATGATGCAGTGCATTCCTGTCTCAGACAAGCCCTGCTGGCAGGGGAGGGCGATGACAAAATGACATGCGATTAATAAATGCACACGGATGCTGGGGCTTTTCCGTTATGGTACAGATACGACTCCTCAAACACACTCTATTCATCTACTGCCTGCTGTGGGTCATGCTTATACCCCCACTCACACATACTCTCTCTCACACACACACAAAAGAGAATTTCACACTAACCTCAACCAAAGAAAAAAATGGGTGTGTGACTGTGTAACATTGCATGGCAAAATAATTGAAATCTATTTCAGTCATAATATAATTTGATGAATAAAGGTTCCCCTCCCAACAATGGATTGAACAGGAGAGTGTGTTTATTGACATAATGACAGATCATTTTGATTTGTTTACATCTTTTCACATAGTTTTCACAGAGATTTGTTGCACATGTAGGGCAAACCTACCACACAGCGGAAGTGGTGAACACACCAGTGATTAAAGCACCAATTAACCTGTTCTGAGCACACACACACACGGTAATGTGTGGTGTGGTAGACTCTTAAACTGTGACTGGGATTCAAAGCTGAATAAAAGGCTTCCTTTTCCTCTGCAGCCAAACCTGAAGCAAAATAGCACTGAACATATTTCTTCTTTTTCTTCCTTCTCCTCTCGGTTTCTTGTCATGCTCTAGGCCACGGACATGGACACTTTACTGCCCTAATCCCACTATTACTCACTCTCCCAGTTCACCAAAATTACAGTTTTCCCGACATTAAGTGGGGAAGCGGCATCGCTGTTGATGTATTCACTGTTTTCAGAGTTTGTGTGGGCTTCCACTTCTCAGATCCCTCTGCTTGCTTGGGTGTTATTACTGCATTCTTCACACGTCTTTCTTTTTTCTCAAACGAGCGCAGAGGAGGATGCAGCCGCTGTCCTCTTGATGTAAGCCTTTGTAGGAAACAACTCGTAATTTTCTTCCACCTGTGCGCCACACTTTAATTATGCCTCAATATCGTTCTGCATATTCCGCAAATTGGAATGAGGGGACAAGTCCCCGCGTGTCGAGGAGGTCTTTAACGCGTGTCCACACACGGAGCTGCAGTTCCAGGACACATGCCACACATGTTGCAATGAGGTCGAAAAGAGAAGACACACACGTGTAATCAAGGGCATTTTGAGACTGTCGCCTCTGTACAGGGCTAGCATGGGCCAGAAAGGGGTTATACTAAATCCTTCCCCCTCACCAGAACAGGGATCACCTTCTATCCATCCCTGCTCGGAAAACACCTGATGGATGTTTATTAGATCAGGTGTGTTCAGGTACTCCAGAGCGCCACTGATGAGCTCAGTGAGTCAGGTATGCAAACACACATACACAAAGATAGATGGGGTTGGTGTGTGTGTGTGTGGGGGGGGGGGGTTGATGGGCAGAATCAGGAATGAGATCCTTTGTTGTGGAACCTTCTGTAATGACATTACATCATCAATATGTTGAAAGCTGAGTTTACAGTAAGGGTAGTATTAACTTTTGGGATGTACTTACTGAACTATCCTTTCTGGTTCAAAGTCTCTGATGGGCATAAGGGTCCCATAAGAGACTCTCCAGAAGTTCAAGCAACCAAAATACAGTTTTATCTAACCCTCTTGTCATGGTATCACTGAGACACAGGTTCAAAGCCATCAACTCACAGGCATGTACTGCTTACTGTACATTGAAAATGGATTGGGTAGACTCGCAAAAAACATTTAAAAGACACACAATTTTATTTAACATGTTAATTAGTTTAATCCTGAGGATTTAACAGATATATTTTGTGAAATGTCACAGTTAGTTAGTAAAGTGTTAATTATTTATTTATTATTTATCTATTACAGTGTGTCATTATGTTTTCTCATGGATACAGCCACAGAGCTGAATAGGAGCCTTAAGTATACACCTGGGCTAGGTGTATGAAGTAATCCCTAAAAAAAGTTCTTGCAAACATCTCATTACTGCAGTTGGACCTTGTCAGAGCAGGAGAGAGACAATGAACAGTAGTTTTGCTGAGAGACTGTTCTTGGCCATAGCTGACACATCTGCCATCGCTGGGCATATTTTGGGTGCACTCACTGTGTAGTGTAGCCACACAAAGTGCTGCCCAGTTGGCTGGTAGGAAAAAAAATCCATGGGGTGCTCTCACAAACAAAACATCAAACTGTTCATAAACCTGTTCTGTTCATTATGTTCACAAAATGAGCATGTTCACTTAAAGTAACAATGATCATTGCTTTACATCTGCAAATGTCAAACTTGGTTAGATTTAACTTCCCTTGTGGAGATATTATGCAATAGTCATGTCCTTTAGAAGAAAATCCTATGCTTAAGCATTTATAAAGGTCAGGTATGCATAGTGTTGCTATGTAAACCATTCTGAATAGGTTTCACGTTAGTCTCGAAGGTTAACCCTGGGAACTTTCTTGTTTTGTTCTCCAGTGTTTTGACTGCAAACAGCTTACAGCTCATGACACTCCAAAAGGCTACGTTGCTCCTAGTTGGGATGACGTTGCCCGAGTGAATAAGAATAGGGGTCCACCATGCCCTGTATCAGTACAGACAGATGAGGACGTATCACATGGGTGCATGTGGTTGTATGCGTTGCATGCGTCACATGGTTGGCATGCATCAGAGTCAGCACACTGCACACCTGAGATGATGTCATTTTTGTTTAATAGTTAATCTGTTCTTGTAGGCACACTAAATACTGTAGGTTGCATTAACTGTGTGACTGCAAGGGTACCAGAATAATACGTGTGACCATACGCATTCTGCATATGAATACATACAGTACCCTCCAGAATTATGGCACCTCTGCTAAAATTGACCAGTTTATATTTAGTTAAAAATATGTATTTCTTTATGAGATTTTCCTTTTTCTCAAAATAAATGGTTACACTTTACTTGACAGTATCGTCATAAGAGTGACATGACACTATCATGAACGTGTCATAAACAAGTCATAAACTTTATGACATAAGGCTTCTATTATTAAGTGACATTCGGTTTTTGTCATAATAATTTAGGGTTAGAGTTAAAGTTAGGATTAGGGTTAGAGATTAGGGTTAGGGTTAGGGTAGGGTTTTTTTTCATTGTGAGATTACAATAAATCACCAACAGATTCTTTTTTATACCGGTTTTTAGTCAACTTTAGCAGAGGTGCCAATTAATTCTGGAGGGTACTGTAGGCTCTTTTCACATACATATTTCTCTCTCACACAACTCTATGCAATAGCCTGTGGAGTGAGGGAATCATCAGAAGTGATAGACGACTCCTCTCCTTTTCATAGACACACAGAAAACTTTTATTTTCCCAGCACTTCTCAGGAGTGATTTGTGGCTAGTGTGCAGTGTTTGAGAAGGACTCCGTCACCGAGAGGGAGGTTTGAACTTCTTGAACTGTGTCTTGCAGGTATGCTATACGCTGGATTGAGGTGACAGCATGGAATGCAATGTTGTGATTTCTCATCGGGATCAGGAGTCTTCTGAGCCCTGTTGTCTAGCCCGCTGTTTCTCCTGAGCGGTGTGAACGAAGGAGATGTGCTCATTTGTTGACTTTAGTTTTGCCAGTGTTGAGGCTAAACACATGAGTGCTGACAGACCTGCATTGTTTTTCGACACAACGCCTGTGAATCTTGGACAAGTGGTGGGATTAGGCAACTTGCAAATGTAGCTGTCTGTCCAGGCACCAGTAACATCAACAGTGTCTACATTACACAGAAGCTGATTTAAATTCAGAGAGCGAATACTAGATGTTTGGGATGTGATGATGTATAGATTAATACTTTGTCTTATTTTATGACTTGACCTCCTAGTCGAGATGTTTTCCCAAGGTTTCTTCTGATCATTCATCCCTTTAATTAATGGTTTTGCATGACCATACATGTGCTATGGACGATTGAATTGTCCTCTGTCACTCTGAAAATTAGGTAATACATTTCGACTCAAATGAGGAAAGATGCACTCTATTTTTGAACAATTCCAAACAAATGCCAGCAAGCTCAGACACTGGTTATGTTCTGAAGCCCGTTAGAATGAAGTCACCTAAGTTTCTCAGCCATTACCACAACATAATTGACAATACACTCACTGGAAAGAAATAAGTGCTTTTAAATGTGTGATTTATGTCCACCAGTCACAGAAAGATGCGATGACTTATAAATAACGACCTTGAGACTCCTAGACCACATACTCTCTGATACCTGTCAGTGCATACTTGCATCATGCTGTCATCCCTTCCATAGAGTTATGGCTGTGTGGCTCAACTTAATTGAGTTTGGTAATATCGTGCCCATGGTAATGACAGTTATTAGATAGGGTGCGTCGTGTCAGACAGTACCAGGCAGGGAATGGTTCTGCATCTGTGCCAACGTGTATGCATTATCCACCTGCTGAGGAAGACTGAAAGAGAACTCAGCAATTCGTTGTGTTTATTGGTTTGGTGATAGTCCTATGTTACAGTTTACATTGTTGTAAACTGTAACATAAACTCCAGTGTGTCCACATTATTACTGTGTACAGTGTTCAGTGTATCCACAGTATTGACTGAGCCTATACCCTAATCCTTTACGAAATCTCATCTCCTACTGTAGAGCTTTTATGATTCTAAGATAAGCTCTTCCATTATTTCATCATTTCTACATGTTGCATCTAAAGTGACTCTATAGAATCAGGTCTAATCCCAGCCTGCAGTTGTCAATTGACAGTAATAGTCTTTGCGTTGCCTCGCACATCCTTAAGAACAGGTGAATAAACCCATCAGGGTATCCGTTGCATCATACCTGTACAGAATCTCATTCCAGGAAAGTAGCCTATGACAAGGCGATCAGTGGGCATATAGAGAGAGAGAGACGGGGAGCAAGGCTGTCACGTTAGGAGAGCCAACGCTGAGAGGAGAGGCTCATAACCAGCCGAGAGAACACCGCAGTACGAAACAGGCCGGCTGCCTACCATAAATCACGGACTGCTGTCGGAATCCAGGTGTGCAAAGGTGCGGTCAGAGCGCTCCATAAACCGTATAATCTATGCGAGGGAGGGGGAAGGTCCGCTTGGCAGGCAGGCGTTGATGCTATACGCTGAATACTTTGGCAATGAAACTGCTTTTCTACTATAGGGAAACGTGGCAAATATCTTCATTAGTTTGTCCTTGGCATTCACGGTCTCGAACAGAAGGTATGAAATCAAAGTGCAGAGAGCCGCAGTGAAAGGAAATGAAAGGTAACGCAGCGCGAGCATAGCGAACACCTGGCAAGACACCTCCACAGGCCTAACGCACGCTTACCAGCAACATCACCACCTGACAACAGGGGTGGTTTACACTTAAAAGATAACAACATTAAGGCTATGGTGGTTAACAGCAAATATTATAGAGTGCAACGCTCTAAGATCTTTGGTTAACGGTAGCCTACAACTCGGTATATTTAACACGATTTATTACATTTAAATTAGGAAAGGCTATAGATTCAGACAACATTCGTGAAAAATGTATTTGTCGTCTATATATACTTTTAAGTCAAAATGTAGGCTATTCCGACCAAAGGGATAGGGTTTCACATAGTAATGAGTGCAACTCATTGAAAACACCCCCATTCAAAATGTGACAAAAAGGGAAAGTCCAGCCAATATGAGTAACTCCTAAGAGCCCCAAGTATGTTAAGTAGTTGCAAACATCTCATTCACCGGCCTTTCTTTTATCGACAACGTTCTTTTAAACCACAAGGTTTTGTGATTCAACTCATGTCCAAACGATGATGTTACTTTAGCCTGAGATGTTTGGCCAGCTGCCTGCTCACGCGGGTGTCTGACGCAGTTTTAGCTTAGCAAAAGAGATGTTTTGTGTAGGAGAAAACTGGCGTCCGATTTGGCGGGGTCTTTTCTAACTTCTGGATTGAAATTACACTTGACATCATCCCCTTTGCGAATGTTAAACAGCCTCTTTCGCCGTCCTCTCGAAACAAAATAAGTACCCCCCACACACTCACACAAAAAGTTATCTAGATTTTGCATAGTTAACATTTGGCTGATGGGGGACCGTGCTTCTCAGGGAAACCGGGGAACATTGCTGAGGGGCGCAGTGCCGTTGTTGTGGCGACGCGACAGAGGAGTGAATGAAGCAGATGTCAGCGCCATCCATCACCCCTGCCGTTCCCTCTCCGCCTTCCTCTGCCGGCCGCCACCTCGACACAGCCCCTGCTCTGCGCTCATCAATTAAAGCGACCCGCTGTCCCACTATTAGAAAGCCTGCACTTTCCCCGCTCTCTTCCTGCCCACCCTTAGTCATCCAGATTGTAAAAACTGCTGAAGCGAATAGGCAACAATAAGTCAATGGCCATGATTATATTGTAGCAGATGAATAGTTGCCACCTAACTAATTTGAGGCATTGTCAAGATGAATCAATTTAGATAAGTGGCAATTGTGGGGTATTTTGATGTAGGCCTAGGCTTCTTTGCAAATCTCTAACCATTCACTGAGCATTTTTTTTTACATTTTTTCTTTATTTTCCTGATCAGATATCTATCATACAGTTAAGAACACAATTATTCATACCCCTTGCAAATATTGATTTAATGTTGATTTTCTCTTGACCAATATGTTTGTTCTGACTGAAAATGACACTGTCACATGGCTAAAGGTTGTAAGATAGATAGATAGATAGATAGATAGATAGATAGATACTTTATTGATCCCCAGGGGAAATTCAAGACAATGTGGTAGAAACATATTACTAGTAGTGTTTGTCTCAGTAAAGTATGTTATAGGAAATAACTGTCTGTCACAAGTGTGAAGGCATCTGTGAGGTGCTGTCCATTTATTAATGCACTATTTATGATCTGCCAAGATTGCATTGTCACTGCATACTCCACCTTCTGGTTAAACCAATGGCTAAAAGAGCCTCATATATTTCACTGGGTCAGTTGATCCAGAGAGTGAGGACAGAGATCACTATCCACTCTGCGAAGTAGTGTCTGCTTTTTGAAAATCTACGGTGTATGTGTGTATGTGTGTGTGTCTGTGTGTGTGTGTGTGTGTGTGTGTGTGTGTGTGTGTGTGTGTGTGTGTGAGAGAGAGAGAGAGTCTGCACTTACAAACACTCTGTTGTGGCTCTATTCTTTTTAACATGTGGAAAGACTCCATCAGAGGGTCCTGACTGGAATTGGAGTAGGCCTATAGAACATAATGGAGATATTCAACTCAATCCCAAATCATTTATCTATTTTATCTTAGAAGCATTTGCTGGTTCTAGATACACAGTTATTACGTACATAACCTGGTGTGTGTCCCACCTTTGGTCACTGTGTTATTGGTGAACGATACACCCATACACCTGCTCATTCTGCGCTGACTGACTGCCTAATGTGGTTACATTTTTTCACATAGCCCAAGTTACATGCAGTGGAATGCTACCTTGGCTGAGGGAAAATGTGTTAGTCCTCTTGGAGTCTGTCTCGATATGTGGGTATTTGAGGAGGGAGAGTTGTATCTGGAGTGGACTGTGGTTTTTAGGGCTTGATTGCTGTAAGGTAAACCGATTTGTGACATTCAGAGGGAGTCGTTTGTTCTTCAGAAAGACAGAGGGGGTCTTTGTCCAGTCTGTCTCGTCCACTGACGTGACCTGTTTTTTGTGACGTGGTCTGTTGTGGGCAAAACTGACTTGTGGATGGCATGCTGAAATGAAACTGGTTTATTTCTCTATACATATATTTATCCCAATGAGTTTAATATACATTATATTAGAAGAAATGCATGATAAAGATAATTTATGATGAAAAAACAAAGAAGAATATGTTATACTTTGGTCATTCATTTCGAAGCAAGAGATAAAGGGAATGCAGAGTTCCAAACTGATTAAGAGATATTTATTAACACTGTTCAAGACTTAGTTCATAAAGTTTGTTAAATTAAATATGACAGAATAAGCATGTAGTGGAATCAATTTGGCAGTGGTTCAATCCATTGTCCATTGTACACGTCCTTGTTCTTTGGTAAAGCACCTCTATCTTCTCTATAGTACCAGAATCTGCTTAAGCTCAAACTACTTGGTAACTTTTTATCTGATGCTACCCTGTACTGTATTAGTGGAGTCATTTTGCTGACTTACCTAAAATGGGTTTGTCTTGGTTCAATCTTCAACCAGCATAACTATCACTAAAAATGACTAAGACCACTCACTTTTGAAATGTAGTAAACATCAGAGATACAATGGTTTCATTGACTATCATAACAAACACAAACCTATTAAGCATTAATTTTATTTCTGACAATTACGGAAATTGCTGTTAGAGCTGGATGGTGGCGTATTTCTTTTTTTTTACAAAAGAAAATTAAAATAAATAAAACATTCATATAAAAATAATCTCTTACAAAATATATCTATTAAGCAATGCATACACAGGGACAATTCATCAGGAAAATCAGACAAGTCGATGATACCAGTGGCAATTACCTAGTGAACATTGCTGTCATCATGGGCAATTCTGCATATTGCAGCTTGACGTCCCAAACAACTAGCAGCACACAAATGGGGTCTTTTTTCCAAACATAAAATACAATGTGGACTATGCACTAGACCCCATTATTCCTCTCCAGTAACGAATGCTGTGCCATATACATACACAGAGCTATAATGTGTCAAAATGAATCATTTATGGTCAGTAAAATTGAGAATGTGCATTCAAAATGGCATATGTCTTAGTGTTTTTACCACACTTTACACTAAAAAGGCATTCATGATTCATTTTGGGACAAAATAGCTGTTATAGATACATTATAAACAACTCCAGTGTATCATGATAGGTAGGGGGAGTATTCTCACGTTATAAAAAGGGTTGTGCAATGACTAGCATAGACAAAGTGGTGTTGTATATTCACAAAATAATGATATCACGAGCAAAATACTTGGCAAAATAACTGGAATGTTCCTTTTCCATTTCCATATTCGTCTTCTTGTTAAGTACACTTAAGCAACCTCTAAAACTATTCCAATTCAAATCGGCTACTCATAAGACAATCATGGTGGTCCGGAAAACTCCTGGACGTCATAGTTATGACACAGTCATCTCAGGACTCAGTAAGAGCACAACTATACTTGCTACGATGAAAAACATGTCTATCAGATTATTGACATGATATCTGTTCTTGACCTTGGTCCATATAGTGTTTTAGCACTTGATTGCATCCCTTTTCATAACCATCATATATGCATAATTTGTTATATTCTCTCTTTTCACAGAAAGCCTTTAGATCCCACAGTAGTTATGTTATAAAACATATTGGAAATGTTATCTTTTGGGCACTGTAGGATAGTGATATTAATGAAGAAATATCTGTGAGGAAAAAGATGCCATCTTGGCAATGGAATGTGACATATACTGAATATTAATTCAATATTCAATATTGAGTGGTTAAAAAGTGTTGGTCAAAGATTCTGTCATATATATCATATAGAGCGACTCTTACACATATGAATGCTCTGCCTGTCGTTATATGTCAATATTGAAGCACCAGCATAGTTTGCAGGTTAGAAAGTAACAGTGAATGCGATCAAGCTGTTTGTTCAACAGTAACAATGAAATTCACTGACAAAATATCCTAATGTTGCTGAAAGAATAAAAAAAATCAGTAGTCTCCTCATTAAATAAATTAATATTAGTTTCTTTCTTTCTCTAAATAAAAAAGTTAAATATTGTATAGTAAAAAAAATCCATCCACTTGAACTGAAATAAACAGCGGAAAAGTGTAATCCTTTTTTAAGCAAAGAAACACATTATAAGGAATGTTAAGTTCATTAACAAGTGAGCCCACCTCTGAACCCACACGCAACAATAGCCACTCATGATCCATAAGAGCTTTCTGTACATTGTCCAAGGCAGACATCCATGTCCATACAGTCTCCACAACAAGTGCACATGTGTCCTGTGGTGAGAATTACTTGTCCATCACAGGATTGAAACACTATGGACCCTTTCAAGAGAGTTCCATTATCAGCATCATAGTTGGCCCCACAAGACTTCCTTTTTAACATTCCATATGTTATCTTAATGCAGAGGAAGTAGATTGGGGCCCAAATAGAACGTTCAAGCATTGTTTTTGTTTACCTTGTTGAAAGGGTCTATAGCAGGACCAATCAGTCCTGTCCTGTCCAAAACAGCGGCCTCACAGATGTTTCCCAAGTTGTCCTCAACAACCTCTGAAAGGGACCTCTGCATCTTACAAGCTTGCTTTTCAATCCATCAAACACAGACACACACACACACACACACACACACACACAAACACACACACACACCAACACACACACACACACACACACACACACACACACACACACACACTCACACACACACACACACACACACACACGCACACATACATCATGTGTGCATACATGTGCATAAATAAGTACTCCAATAAATATATTTATATATTTATATTACCATCATTAACATTAATATAATAATAATACTATTCCCATTATTTACAGGTGTACACCTCTGTCCTCTCGCTGCAGGTGTTGCACTTGACATAGCAGCACCAGAGGAACTTGCAGTTGCACTGCCAGACGCGCGAGTATTGATGTGTGTTGTAGCCGCGGCCACAGCACATCAGGTCGCAGCCATTGGGCTGCTGCGCCGTCTTGTTGCACATGCGGCCCTGCGTCCCCATGCTGCCCGTCACCGGGTCGGCCTCGCAGTAGTTGGGCGATTTCTCGATGTACACCAGGTCGGTGTCGAGCGGCTTGCGGAAGGTGCTCTTGACCTTGAGGAACTTGGGCCGCTTGTTGCGGCTGGCGCGGATGGCCTCCACGTGTACGGCCTGGCTGTACTTCTCCTTCAGCATGTAGCCCAGCTGCCGGAACTTGGGCAGCGTCGTCCAGCAGGTCTTGGTCGTGCATGAGCCCGACACGCCATGGCACTTGCACTCTAGTCGCATGTTCTTCTCCAGGATCTACAACGGGAAAAATCACATGGAGACCGAAATGTCAGAGTCAGAGTACAGACAAAAAAACAGGCGCTCTGACTTGAGGGTAGTGCACACACACTCTGACCTCCCTAATGGGAGACAAGGATCAGTGGCTTCACACAACCGCTTGCAGCTGCAGGTCACTCGTTTGTTTTGCTACATCATATCTGATGTCTCCTCTTAGATTCTTATGAGATGAGTAAACGTCAGGGAGAGTTTGTTGATGTTACCATTCAGAAACAACTTCCATTCCCTACATCTGTGGCAAAACCTAATCAGTATGAAACTATGTGATAATCCTTTGCTTCTTTTTTTACTCTTATCTCTTAAAACAGTTGATACAATGGTCACTTTCTCTTAATAACAAGAGCCTCGGTTTTGATTGAGACAAGAACTAATTCAGAGGGTTTGTGTGATCATAGTCTACAATTTGGGGAACTAGTGCCTCAATTTTCTTCCAAACCAGCATATTTTGTGAAGTCTTAGACAGGTTGAGACAAAGGTTTTTTTTCTTTAACATTCCAAATGAAGAATGTGAGGACTGTTAAACTCGCCGTGCCAGAATACGATTTGCCTCATGCCATTGGCTCTGAAGAATGAGGCGAGGGGAAATCACTCACACATGCACATTACCGAGAAGACCAGTCACTGTAGTCAGTCTTTCCGGAAGCTTCCGAACTTGTATACAAAACACATTTACGCAAATCATACCCGTGATCAAAATATTTAACAGGCAGGTACAGGAGACTATGTTAGTGCAATGCACGTGTGTGTAGGGCCAAGCGCCATCCGTGGAAGGTATGACATAAACACAGCTTGAATGGCAATCATGAGTTCCTTCAACAAGGGCCATGTGTATAGTTTACACAGATAAAGCCGCAGAGTTAGGTTTCATGTCTCCATGCACAGGTGGATCTACTACCAAGAGAGGGTATCTGGGCCAGATCAGTAGACTACCAGGGCTCCACTTCCAAGAACCTTTATTAAGTGAGGAGGGCTGCTATTTAAATGGAGAGACTATTATGTTGAATATTCTCTCTTTTAGTTTCTTCCATCGGTCATTACACAACAATGGTAGGAGCACTGCTGAGAACTACTTCAGAATTGGCTGCTCTCTGAGTTACTATCAACTTCAACAGTATGAGAGAGGCCAGGCCATACTGTTTCAGTTTAGGGTCTGAAAGATGATCTAGGCCTTTGCACCTCGGAGCTAAAGATAATAAACTAAAACACAAACACAAACACAGGAGTGGTTGCTTACAACTAAGTACAAGTCGAGAACAGCTGGATGAATCATGAAGTGAGGGGGACCAGTTGAAAGAAAAATAAACTAACCAATGATCCTTCTGTGAAGCCCACATAATACATTGTATATGATCATGCTCTGTGATTAAAGCATTAAATAATTCCATGTGAGGCCTAAAAGGAACATCATGGCAGCAGAAACAAAAAAACTATTATTTAAAACCTATAGTTAAGGCAATTTATAAATCTAAATAAGGTTGATCTGCAATTGAATGTGTCAGTGTGGCTCCCATGGTTATTAAGTGAAGGTAAATGAATAGCATCGCTACACATCATGAATGACATTAGTGCACTGTATCTACATAGGCTTCAATTAAAGTCTTTAGTATTGCTGAGGTTTTTTTGTGTTGATGGTTTGCTTGTTCAAGGGATCAGTTTAAGCTTTTGTGTGGGTGCCACAAGGTATTTCTGTCTCTCTCTCTCTCTCTCTCTCTCTCTCTCTCTCTCTCTCTCTCTCTCTCTCTCTTTCTCTCTCCATCTCTCTTTGAGAACTAAGCACTAAGATGTTCTGATGTAATGGCATGTGTTCACATATCTTCCGTGTCAGGCTCTGTGGGTGGGAGGCCTTTGCACGTATTAGAGAGGCCTCACCTAAGTTTTTAATTATTCCACATGCAACCGCGATGCTCAGACTTTCTGGAGTCACCGGGGGTAATTGCGGAGCGCTTCAGATGCACACCAGGCTTAGTACGGTCATGCTGTTGACTCTTGATAAACATTTTACGGCTATTGAAGTGAAATGCCGTAGTCTTTCAACAAGGAGCTGTTTTCTCTACCTGCTCTCCATCCATCTACCAAGCAGCATACGTGATACTTACATAATGCGGCTGACAAAAACATCTTCAGTTTGGAATTTGCACTCGGCAGTCTGTATCTGCCATGTTTAATGGGAGCTGACACATCAAACATCTTTAATTTCGACATCGGGGAATAATGCGTTTTTGTTACTGGACTCTGTCTAATTGTGTGGTTTGATGGAGGGGTTATTGGGTTGCACTGATCTGGCAGCCCCTGTGCTGCCAATCGGCCAGAGCGCTGGGCCTGGATGGGGGGCATTAAGTTAATGATTACTCAGAGGTATTTCAAGTGGGCCCATGCCAAACCTTTGAGGTTGTGATTGAACCCACCCACCCCCTCTACTACCTCCCCCACTCCAACCCCATCTCCTCATCTTCAAGGACCCTGTCCAAAGTGCTGAAACATTGCCTTTGTGAGTCATCGTGACATCACACAGGGACTGTCAGGTAAAATCGATTTGGGCTCGGCCCCTTTTAATGGACAGAAGTGTCTTTTATATTCCTAACTTTGTTAATGTTAAATGGCAAGTTTCAAGAGTTCAGCACAATATATAAAATGGATATTAAATGGAGTTCGGTTCACAAACTGCCCAACACACATTGTTGTGTTAATCTAATCAAGGAGCGAGAGAACCATTTGGTTTTGGCAGACTGACCACAAATGAAAGAGAAAACTAAATAAGAATGTGGAAAGCAATAACCAAGTAGGCCTACCCACACTCAAGATCCAGTCAGGGCCTGGTCTAGTGGCTTTGGTTACTCCCACTTACAAAAGGCCCAACAGCTTATTTCCTGAATAACTCACAAACATGCTGATTGATAGACTAATTTAATGGATATACTGCGAATTATAGTGATGATTGCTGCTTATAGATGTAAGCTTTTTTTCACTGACATGGAGACAGATTCACAAACTTCAGCACTCTATAACATCATCTAATTGCATTTGGACAGACATTGTGATTGCATGTTTGTCATCTGCAAGGGATAATAACTTCTCTAATAAAAAAAGAATGATCTGTAATCAGGCCCATGCATCAAGTGAAGATAATGAAGTAGACTGAAGGAAAGCAGCGTTGTGGGGGAGCCTATTCATTGAAAGCCAGTACTAGACAAATAAAAGAACATGGTTATTATGGGCTGTCAAGCCCCAGTGACTTAGTAGAGGAACTGTTAATCAGCAAACAATAAGATATGTCAAAACTGCCACTTAAGCAAATGTCATTATATCCATTCAATTCAATTCATGCTCTTAGGTTGTCAAAATAAAGTAGGAGACAAACCAGAGTCCTACTGAGCTGATGCATGAACTGCTTTTAACCTCCCAACAACAGGCAACTAGAAGGATGATGCTGGACATATACAGACAGACAAGCAGACAGGCAGACTGACACACACACTAACACACAACCACACACATACCCCCCTGAACTAGATTTCAACATTCCAGTAGAAACATCCCAGGTCCTCGCGCCCACCCACCCACCCAACACAGCACATTCCAAAACAGGCGTACCTACCTTTCGGCCAACCTCGTTGTTGTGCAGGTTCATGAGCGTCCGGGCGTTCTGTCGGATCTCGCGCGCGTCCACAAACACCTTTGAGAAGCTAAGGCCATAGCGGATGTCGGCCGAACAGCCGCCCCACTTCCAGCCCTCCTCCTGGTTGTAGAAGCCCTGCTTCTCCTTGTCACAGCCACAGCCGCTTAGATTGCCCTGGGTGCAGGCCGCCGTGATGGCGTGAGCCACACCGGCCGAGATGATGGCGTAGGTGAAGGCAGCCTCCTTACTGCCTGAGGAGAAGAGAAAAAAAATGTTGCGTTAAGTAAAGGATGGTTGACAACACAATCCTGCTGTTTCAGGCGGTGTCAGGACTCCTTGTACATACCTGCAATAGCTTTGACACTCAAAAGAAATAATAAAATGTGCAATCCGAGCCAAGTTTTGCTTTATTTATCACGCATGCTTTACACAGATTAATGATAGGATTGGAGGAGGTTTGTGTGTGTGTGTGTGTGTGTGTGTGTGTGTGTGTGTGTGTGTGTGTGTGTGTGAGAGAGAGAGAAGGATAGAGAGATAGAGAAAGAGGGAGAGAGAGAGTGAGGGGGAGTCAATTCCTAGAAAAAAGCAGTCATGTTGGAAAATCTGAACTTCCACACGCTTTTCAGACGTTTTGCCCCTTCAGCAATAGAGCACCAGGTTAAGAATGCATTGAGAATACCACAGGCCTCGTATATGCATCAAGGGCTCATGGCCTTTGACATGTCATACATGCAGTGCCTTCAATGACATGAGAAAACATGGCCGCCATTCTCACCTGCACACAGACAAATCACTCCCAGCAATCTTGTCTAAACATGACAAAAAAAATGCAAACACTATGACCAATCCGGACAACAGGAAGACTGGCCCATCTCCAATGAGAATTCAATGAAGTTTATTTAGGGCACAATAGAGTTGAAAAGACAGAGGGAATATATGTTTAAAAGTTCCATCTGGCCACTGTCCCAGCTTCCGTCAGGAGAGGAGTACACCCAGTGGAGGTGAGCCTGGCAGGCACGCAGAGCCTGTCGGAGCAGAAGACAAAGATAATTGATTGCCTCTTTAAATCAGGGCACTTCCAGGTCAGCGGTGTGATTTGCTCAAACCAAGACACGGCCAAAAAAGCTGCCTCCAAAACTTTTTTCTTTTTCTTTTTTTTTATTTTGAGGATTTTGAGTTTTGGATTGCAAAGTTTTCACTTTTATTTATTTATCTTTTTTATCATTATTATTTTTTTTATCAGTATTACAAGAACTGTTCTGTAGTGTGTACACAAGTAGCTCACAGTAAAGGCCTATTCACACCAAGAACGATAACGATAACTATAAATAAATATCGTTCATGAAGAACGATATCGTTGGGGATCACTTTCAGAGCGATTTTGAGAACGATAAAAAGCTAATAGCCAATTAGAACCCATCAAATTTTAGCCGTCACATTCATTAACACAAGGACAGACTTTGTTTATCGTTGTTCAGTGTGGACGCTTTTTATCGTGGTGTGAATGACCCTTAAGGCTTAAACAATAGTTTAGTAATTCATGCTGCACTGTAGCATGTCAACGTTTCTCACTCGAAGCAAGAGCTTTAAACTCACTGCAGCACTTTTAAAAGCATTTGCTATACAGAAAGCTATACAGAGGGCCTTAAGAAGAGTTTGCATTAAAGCTATACTTGGATCTTCCACCCACAGAGAATAGACCTCTGAAGTTCACCTACAAAAAATCTTTGTGATCCGGAATCTTGCGATTTTTCCTATGGGAAAATAACATGGGGTTTTTGAATTATCGCACCTGTTAAACTCTCGCGGGGACGAAGAAGTCTGAAATGCAGATGTTTTGCTCAACACACTTTTGTACTCTGCCTTCGAGTAGCTCCTATGATCTTCGGTACGTTAACACGGCAAACTTTTTGCTACCCTTGCAATGCAACTTGCCATACAGTAGGTAGTTAGCTTCAGTTAACACCCAGATCTCCTTATATGGGCAAAGATGGCAGCTTTGGTTCTTTTTTGTTGGTGAATATCAGAGGTCTATTAACAGATCACCTGTTAAGATTCAAGTTCAGTATATAAAATTGTTGAACAAATACTGAACATCAAGAACAGTCTGCAGTAGAGCTATACATGGATAGTTCACCCACAGAGAATTAACCCCTCCACTCCTGTTTTGTTTTCCTTTGACTGTAAGAGTTTGAGAAAGGTGCTATACAAATAAAATATGCTGTATTATTATTTTCTGTTGAGATTCAAGTTCAGTATGTAAAATTGTTGTTGAACAAATACTGAATATCACCGTAACCAACCCCTAAACTTCACCCTAATGATAAATGTGTTTGTTGATAGATATCAACAACAGATAGTTTGTTGATAATCTTAGCATCTGTAGATGGTCTGTGGGCGGAGTGTGACTGTATTATCCACAAGTTTCCACGGGGTGCGGCTGTAAAAAAGAAAATGGGTTAAACTTCCGGTGAGGCGGCGGAAGTAGTATACCTATGGTATTTTGTGTGCTAGTTAGCGAAGAGGCCAAGTATTTCTCAGATTATTATTTACTGTGTAACAAACAGTACAGTTTCCATCGCCTCCCAAAAGAGGACAAATCCAAAAGAATATGTTTGAAGAACTTAAACTTAAAAAAGCCCCCCAAACACATCCCATTCGTTATACTGAGAAGCGGAAGTTCTCAGGATGTAGGAAACCTGTGGATAAGTATTCTGACTTGCCTTCTGCTTTCAAAGCACCTGAAACCCATGACTGGGTGATACCACAGCTGAGCAATCAAAAACAATTGGTGTGACATTAGAGCGGTGAACTATTAAGTCATTCCCGTCCCTGAACAAATCCTTTGTCTGTATCTTGTGGGCGGTTTCAGCCGGGTGCAATAAGTTAACAGCGGTTAACTTGCAGGTAAATAGCAGTTAATGCGAGAAAAGCCACGTTCAATAAAACTTGCACTGTGACAGTGTGAAGATGTGCAAGTCTACCTGCACAAGTCCATCGAGCAAGGTGACTGAATAAGCCTAAATGACATAGCCCGGTTCCTTCTCACTGTCCTTAGCAATGTGTTACTGTTCTATTCCTGTTATCTCCAGTTCACTCAGGATGTTTCACCTCCAGCAAACGTCACTCACAGGAGCCTCCCTCTCAGTTGGGTTGTTAACTACTCATCCACAGTGAACAACGTTGATTTCATTGCTACTCTTGCTAATCACCGACCGTTGTGTTTTCCACCAACTACACATTTTCCCATACCTGCCGTCAGTCCAAACTAGTCTGTTAATTCCCAACAAATGGATATTTACTCCACAGTTACGTTGACCAAATGATTCCTCTGAATACCATGATATCATGGTGACCGCTCCATTCAAAATCTTTGTGGTTGTCATTTACCATCCACCAGGACAGCTGGGCAATTTCCTAGATGAGCTTGACACCCTGCTCTCTCCCATCCCTGCATGACTGTCCTATTCTTGTCCTTGGTATAAACATCCACTATCCTATCTCTGAAGACTTCTTGTCCCTGATACACTCAGTTGAGATGTAACAGGTTCGCAGCCCTCCGACTCACAAAGCTGGCAAAGATCCTGATCTAATTTTTCCTCAAAAATGTTCTACAGATACCCGGTTAAGCTTTTGAATTATTTTGGTTGCGCCTGATCTTCATATGCGTCTCAGAACAACCCTCTGTTCCTCCACGAATGGTTTCTTTCTGCTGCAACCTCTGCAACCTGTCTCCTGTTCATTTATCATTTCATTTGTTCATTTGTCTCCCTGCACATTTTCCTCTCTAGATGTTAATGATGCCACAGTCTTCCTGTTCTACATTGTGCTCTTGGATAGTTTGTGTCCTCTATCCATCAGACCTGCTCGACCTAACCAGTCTCACCCATGTCTAAATGATTTCCTCCTAACGCTGCACACTGAACTCAGAGCTTCTAAAAAAATAAAAAAGGCACAAAACTAAAAGTCACTGCTCCAAAAAAGGCTTTTTTACAATTATAAGATGTACAGTGCCACAGAAACACAGAAACAATTCTTCACCTTCAAAACTCTACTCTACCCTTCACCTGGTCCTCCAGCTACCAACCTCACAGCTGACATCTTTGTTTCATTTTGTATCTTGGCTAAAACAAACATCCACATCTCGCTGCCATGGCAGAGGGGTGCCTCAAGGCTCGGTGCTGGGACCCCTTCTCTATGCCATGTCCACCACCTCCCTGGGCCTTATTATCCATTCACATGGCTTCTTATATCACTGCTACGCATATGATACCCAACTCTATCTGTTGTTCCCGCTTGACGACCCCACGGTCTCTGCACAGATCTTAGATTGTCTCTCTGTCATATCCACATGGATGAAGGAACATCCTCTCCAACTAAATCTCTCTAAAACGGAATTTTCTCGGCCAAACAAACTATACACCAAAACATCAACATCAAAATTGACTCCTTAACTCTTACTCCCTCCAAGGTTGCGAGAAACATAAGGGTATCATGATTGATGACCAGCTCACCTTCTCTGACCATGTCATCTCTCTTGGCTGGTCATGCCTCTTCGCACTATTCAATATAAGAAAAATCTGGCTGTACCTAACCCAACATGCTACTCAGCTCTTGGTACAGACCTTGGCTATCTCTTGCCCTGACTACTGTAATACCCTCCTAATGGACCACCTGGCTTGTGCAGTGAAACCGCAACAGATGGTCAAGAACGTGGGGGTGAATCTGGTTTTCAATCAACCAAAAAGGCCACCTGCTACCCTGCTATTCATTGAACTCCACAGGCTACACTTATTCGCCCGCATCAAATTCACTAATGCTTGCCTACAAAGTTTTTGCTGGGTCTGCTCCCACTTATTTAAATCAAAGTCCTTTTAGGCAAGTCCCCTAGCCTAGAAATCTAGACACACCCTAGCGGCGGCAAATTCATTTGCTCAGCCTGTACGTCTAGTATCAAACCATAGGGATTTCTATTGGCTGACGCCGTGGACGTCATCCAATCACAGCGCTGTATTTTGTTAGAGCGTCTTAAGGCGGGTTTAAAAGGATAACGACAGTCCTGCGACGGTGAACAACAAGGAAGGTGGCTATGGTGAACGAAGAGCGGTTGTTTGAATCGGCGTTGGCGTCAACTTTGGAGGAGTTGGACTTGTGCTTTTCTCTGAAAGTTGAGCAACACAATGCACTTAAGTCATTCCTTTCGAAGAAGGATGTATTTGCCGTTTTGCCGACCGGATACGGATATGGTCGTATCGCTGACCTATTGCATGCCTATGCAGTTTGAAAGACAATTCTCTGCCCGCCCCTTGGATTAAGCGAGGTGAATGTTTCCAGACTATACATTTCAATGATATAGGATAGCCCGCCAGGCTAGCAAGTCCCTCCACTCGGCGGCCATCTTGCAACACTTTTTGGGCACTCATCGGGCATCCATTTCGGCAGAAATGCGCGTGCGCAAGGCTTCACGGCACCAATCTTGCTCCAGCGACGAGATCACAACACATGAATGGCACGATGTCTTCACAACACACCACATTATTGGCTCAATGTATTCACAACACAGCACATGATTGGCTCAATGTATTCACACGTCAACGTTTTGCCGCGGAAGGGGTGTGATATGCGTAGACAACTGCCATATTGGCATTACAAACTAAGCCTATGCATTTCTATGGAGGATTTTTTGAGTGCTGTGTCTCCTCATTAGAAAGTCTTTGCTTAAATGTTCTCATCAAGAGGGCTTGGCCTTCAAGAAACGTCGTCTGGCACTGCTGACCCAACACTCGGCAATCCAGACTATTTTCATTTATCGTTCCCCCGTTGGTGGACCAAGTGCTACCAGAGCAGGGCGTCCCTCTCTATCCTCAACTCTTCCAAGAGTACCTCCTCTCCTACCACATCTAACAGCCCAACACACCTAAGATGCACATCCTCTCTTCACTCTAAGCCTGTCACAATGTAAGTTCTGTAAACGTCTCTCAATCAAGAGTCACCAGATTCTATTCACTTTGTGAATGAGTTTGGATTTTTCCAGGCTAATGAACTATGGTGTTCCAGACTAGACCTCCCTGAAAGAAGATCTAGGTGGGCGGGGCCAGGCTAGAAAAAGGCGCCCGCAATCACGTTTTAAAAGAAGCCGAGGACTTTTTCGAAAACACGGTCTACACCATAGGATTATGTTAAACAGACGCCGGCAACTGCCATATTTTCTTTTTTTTTACTTTTTTCTTTTTCTTTCACTTTATTGAGATCAAGAATGTCCACTCAGGCAAGGCAAAGTGGCTTGAATTTGGTCCATACCAGAACACACCCAGAACACTGCCAAGTGCCAGCCAGATTTCTCTAGAGCGAACTTCCACTGGGGACCGTACTTAACGGTGAGCTGAATGTTAGGGTAGCTAGGGTAGCTACACTGAAACTACAGTACCGTACAGCAGAAATATGTAGCTGCACCCACCTCTAGGCAAACAGCATCAGAGAGAGACTTCAAGAGTGCCGAGGCGGATAAAGATATTGATCTGATCCGCCAGTTAGCTACCTGCCTTGGGCCCTTTGGAGGAAGTGTACTCATTGCCTCCACATTAGATCACCATCCTTTGTGTTTACCCTCTAAATGAATCATTTACGTGGGACAGAACAGATCACTGAATGATCAGGACCAGTTAACTCCTTATATTCAACCAGATGCTATTTTCAGATACTGACATGCATTCCTAAGCAGGGGTTTAACAAGTTCTGTCAGTAAATGAAGCCATAGATGTTTATGTAGCAAACTATCAATGACAGATAGCCAATCACCAGCAGATATATCATAATTTGCTCAAAAAATGGACATAGATTTGATTCCTGGTAAGATTATTTCTCTAAGATTATAAGTACTATTCTACTAATGTAACAACTTACTTTGTAGATTATAATATTACAAAAAAAAATAATGCATTCATTAGCATTATTTTGCAGCATAAAAATGCAAAAAACGAACATGATGTAAGGGTTATGTAGTGACTATAACAAGTTAAGAACAGTAAAACTTGCTGTTTAAAGGTAAGTTAATTAAGTTTACTGATTGTGCAAAAAAGCCATTGTTTACAGTTGTTAAACAGAACCTATTAATTCCCACTGAAGCTCTATTGAAATAGTTAAGCATACCAAGACTTTCCTGGCACAGGACATTTCACAAGAGCCGTTTTTATGACCACACAGTTATGGATGGTCTGGGCACTTTCTTAGTGAAGCAACTTGGAAGAGAAAAATATTGCACTATCACTGCACCGTATTATCATTTCAGCCAAGTGCACATATCTCTCCAGCATATCTTCCCTTGCCGCACACTGACTGTGACGTAAGAGTGCACTTTATATTGTATTAAGCCTGTTATCCTCCTCTATGGTGAAGCCGATCAACAAATAAGCAGTGTACCGAGGTCCTCACTAACACGCTGCAGGTATGTGTGGACCTGTCACAGATAAACATCTTGGAGCTGAGCCCATGCAATTTAAGGAAGGCCAGGGCAGGGCATCAATTATGAAAAGATTTTTATGGCTCCCTTGGGCATTCGGCCAATATAAGGGTATGCATCAAAAACTTAAGGTGAGTGGAGGTCGTTTAAATGTTCCCTTTTTCACTTTCAGAAACTTGTTATTTTGTCCTCTCTCTGTTGGTAAAACTGTGTTTACTTCAATGCAGAGATCCTGAAACACAAACATCACTGATAAAGCAAGCCATAAAACTTGTCTGTTATGACAAGTGTTTCATTACTTTTTTCCAGGGGTATCTGAACCATTGGCTTAGAATAATTCTATGTAGGACTTCCCTTGCCAAAAAATCTGCAAATGCACAAGGTTAATTTATAAACCTAACACAATGTACTTGTCTGGACATGAGGCATTAATGCTGTTGGGAGAAAACTATTTTCGAGCATACCAGGGGATAGTTAACAGGGAGAAAATTCAGGGAGTGGGGAGCCGTTGCTGACACACTTACAAAAAATACAAGGCTTAAAACATCGTTCCTCGTCTAATGTATGGGATACTGAGCCAATCACAGCCTCAGAATGTAGTAAATCAGTGTTAAAATCTCTTTGGGCCGGCAATGTGGTGAGAGCTCTTTTCTCTTTGGGGAAATGTAATCACAGATTGTGAAGTATACATTAAACAAGCATCTACAACGGCATGTTGGAGGTTCAGGGGTGATCTAGGGGGATGGGGGTGGGTGGTTTACCTCTTAGTTCTTCAGCGCTCAGCAAGTGTGAACGTTGCTCCCCAACCCGACGCAGGATTAAACAATGGCATTCATCTCGCGCCACTCTGCGCTTCTGTGCGTGCTGCAGCTAATCTGCTCAGTGAAACCAATCCAATTAGAACGCCTGTCTAGTCGGCCTTTCCCCCGGCGGAATCAAACAGAGACAACAGCGGGCCCATGGCGAGATAAAGCGGTCCAGGGCCCGGAGATGGATGGCCCACTGACCAAGTGAGAGAGAGAGAGAGAGAGACACAGAGGGGACCCCAGGGCGGGGGGCCAGTAACAATACTGTGTCACAATATTTCACTGTCACACACACCGTCACAGCCGCTCAAGGGGGTATTGTTGAGAGACCCTGCAGCTGTTCCTTCCCCTTTGCAAACAGTTAAAGGTGATGCACGGGAGAAATCGTGAACTTCATGAATGGGCCTGAAAAGGAGGATGAGTCCAAAGTGATTAAAGCCACCTATCTTTCTCTCCCTGTCTCTCTCACTCTGTCCCTCTGTCTCTTCTTCTCCCTCTCTCTCTCTCTCTCTCTCTCTTTCACCCAGTGAACCACAAGTCTTTGATGGGGAGGATGAAAATACAAGTTCACCCTCAGCGATACATGCAAGTCTCTACAGATCACTGGTGTTCCTTTGAGCCTTTACCACACATTCTCACAACTGTCTATCTCTCAGGTAGTTCTAGCGTGCATATATTCTCACTTACACACACACACACACACACACACACACACACACACACACACACACACACAGAGAGACAGAGCAAGATAGAGAGCAAAAGACGGGATACAAGAGAGAAAGAAAGAAAAGGAAACAGGAGAATTATGGTAAATATGATCCCCTCTGAAAAAAAAGTTTATTTCCGGGACAGTTCAGTTATTTGAGCACTGAGATTCCCCTGCAGCCATCTTCCCCAGACAAACAGCTCTCCATAAGCCAGCCTTCTTTTCCCACCAGTCAAAGAGCTTCGCATCTAGGCAGCCCCTCACACAACCATTCATCAAAGTGTTGGCAGCTCAATAGCATTGAAAAAACTCTAAATAGGCCCAAAGTTTGCCCTAGGAAAACAGATAACATTACCCACAGGGAGTAAAAAATCACTCGCAATTAGTTTCCGCTTTGTTTTTCAGGACAACACATTGTTAAACGCGACCCTCTTGCAGTATACAGTGTTGTATTCAACTAATGTAACTTATACCCGTGGTAAGGAGAGGAGCTTGGCTACTAAATCATTAAAATCTACTGATAAGGGGATGTGGGGGGACAATAAAAAACATGGTCAGACTACTTGCACTGAGGCAAAAGAGAATGCAAACATGGCACCAGTGACACTTTTACACCGGGGGCAAATCTCATGCTACCACTGGAAAAGTTGCAGACATACAAACAGTTGAAGTTGAACTATCATATTTTTCACAACTACAACAGGGCATCAGGTTGCAATCTCATGCCGAATCCTAACCTGTTTGATTCATTTAGAGGCCCTGTAAGATACATATACCTGTCTATCCACGTCTATATGAGATGCCTTTCATTTTGTCAGACCCTACCACAGCAGCAAATACTGTAGGGCAATGGGCAGGGATAAAAGCATGCGTTATATCACAAGTACCCCCCCTCCCTAAGTAGAGCAATGTTTTGTATGTTACAGGGTTACATGTTATTATTACGCTGCAAACATCTCTCAAGACTATATCACTTTAAAACAATTAACCTATTAGTCACGGTTGCTTGTGAAACCTGGAAACAGTATGTACATGTTATTCACTGATCATTATAATTTTATGACGATCTTGAGGGAATGTACATGCTAAGGGTAGAGGCATAAGCTGGATGCTGCAACGTGTACCCTCATGCACTCATAACTCAACCTCATATCGAGTGACTTTTGTGTTATTGCTTTGCGTGATGCTTGACGTAAATATTTTTTGTAACATACCCACTTTCAATTCTTTTCCAAAGACAGTCCTCTCGCCAAGGGCAGAGCAATTCCACCGTCCATTCTTGAACTGAAACTGGCACTCGTTGATTCCCATTTGTGCTCCTTCTCCGATGACTATGATAGCGTCGGGTCGGCTTTGACAGATCGTCCTTTGACGAGGGGCCAAACCGGGAATTTTGTTACAGATAATACTTGCCCCCAGAGCAACCACAGACGAAAAGCCCCTAAAGAGGTTAAAGTGAAATTTAGATTAAAGATTAAAACAATGCATAGAGAGTATCTAGACAACAAAGTAAGAAGTTATCATAGCATTACGCACGGACACGCATTTCAAGAGGACACCTTTTCTTATCTAGGCTATCCATTATAACCTAAATAAGAACAAATGAATAAGCCCGAGAATATTCAGATATGAACATCTCAAGGACAAAGGGGGATATATATATACACATACACACACACTCACACACACACACACACACACACACACACACACACACACATATATATATATATGGATAAATAATATAATCATAATGAAGAAACCTCTCAAAAGTGTCAGACAAGCATTCATAAGTAAAAAAATGAAATGGAAAATATTGCTCCATTAATCAATTCATCTGGTGACTTTCTGGCTGCATTAAATCTTTTTTGAATGAGGGTAAGCCTAATATATTTTATTCACTTGTGCGAAGTTTCAAAAGGTTGCAGGTTGCAAAATAGGCTAAATAATACATTTTGCAAGAAGTGCTTATCAATCACGGTTTCCTATCTCCTCGGAGATATCACCACTTCATTGTCAGTTTCCTTAAATCTGTGTTCTGTAGTTAACATCGCGCGGGTATATCAAGCCAGTTTGGCACATACAGCCTAGAAAAAACATATTTGGGTTGTGGTACACACATAATACTTTTAGAGGTACTAAATGCTTACCCAATTTTCAAATACACAATCCCCAAGCAGAGAAAAATGTGAAAAATCCAGCGACGCGTCTTTCTACTCATGATGTTCCCCCTCTTGCCGTGCACACACTAGGGGGAAGTTGGCAACGCCGACTGCTCACAGGTGGAGGAAATCCTTAAATGTGTGAAATTTACCGTGTCCCGTAGAATAACCCCAAGTTCCGTCACAAAGGTGGAAAGATATCCTTACAAGACTCTTCGGTTGGCGTGTGTTCACCATATGTTTCTCAGTTTAGAGTGTCTCAGGTATAGGCCTACTAGCTTCACAGAGTGTGACACAAGCCGCACACGGAGATTTCCAACTCCCTCTCTCCCATAGGTCCTATATCTGTCTACTTCATCTATTAGGGCGTGTTCTTTAAGATGAAGCTCATCTTCATAGACACATAGGCCCACTTTCTGGAGTAAATTTAGTTTTCTACCAGTTAGCTACATGCGTAATTGCCACTGGCCACTGTACATTAAATTCTAAACTTTATAAACGCTTACAAATTCCACATTGAATTAAACAACTTGTTTGTCTTAGTTGTCGACACACTGTAATACCGTGCTATAGCCTATCTAAATTCCCTCTTGCTCCTTAATAGAAATATCCAAGGATCGACCCAACTGGGGTATCGGACGAAGCGATCATGAGGGGAGACAACTTATTTACAAGCGCACATATTCCTACAGATGACATCGCTGTGACACTTGCCGGTGAACACTGCTTTTATTCGTTCTCCCGCACCCAGATGCTCCTCCCAGTCCCAGGCTTTCTGAATCCACCCCCGCTATGCATTGCATAGCCTATCTAAATGTATTGGATGACTTAAAGTTTGACAGGCAACCACACCGTCTAAATAGTCTAAACTAATTGCAAATTTGCCTATCTGGGCTCTTTAATAAAATAAAAAAATAGACTTAAACTAGAAACAATGATGAGGTCGTTCTGAAAATACTGGGAGGTTGAAACTATATGAACAAAAATGAACTTTTTGGACTAGGCTAAGTATAGTGAAAATCTAAGTAGCCTAAACTATATGGTCAAGTTGACCTGCTGGTTCCTTCAGAAAGAGAATGATCAGTTGTATATAATGCAGGTTAATTAAGCAGGCTGTCTGCAAAATCAGTTTTAACTGCAGTCTTAGATCATGTAGCCTATGCCACAAATGTGCGCACCAATTAACATCCATAGCCAATCCTTAGACGGTGCAATGCCTTTTACAATTGCGCCATCGTGTGGCTAAATAGCATTCATACATACTGTCATTTACGCTAATTAAAGATTTGTTATAAACGCCGAAACTCGCCAGTTATTGACCACCAAATAATAACAATAAAGAATATTCTACTAACACGTGGACAAAATGCAAAAAAAAGTTACAAGAAGGCAATGTGGATTGAAAATATTTTGTAGAAGTTGATTCAGTTAAGTCAATGTTTGTTCATTGAATAGTTTGGTAAAAAGAATTTGATATCAAGAGATGGTGATATCAAATAGCCATTGTGATTTTAACAAGTCCATCTGGTGGATTAAAAGCCACTTATAATACCATAATGAACACAGCTATTTTCACAAGGTTACAGGCAGTGGTATAGGTTTATTTAGTTGGTCATATCCAGTGACCACTCTGAGTTAGATTCAAAATTAGACACTTATCTCTGAGTGGTATTTTGTTTAATTTTGTCATGTGCCTGTGAAATATGTGCCCCAAGTACTTCCATTGATAAACTCAGTATCACAAGTAGTGTCAAATGCAAAATTTGCTATACATCACTGTATAATTTGCTGTGACTTCAAGTGACTTCTAACCATCAAGTAGTACAGGTTGGTGGGAGTTAATGTTAGCAAAACATATAGAACAATGACACAATGTTACAATCAAGACAAGACTGAAATCCATTTTAATATTTTATTAAAGTTAATTATCCACAGCAAATTAAATTAAATTTGTTTTTATCAGTCACAATATTGATTTAAATGGTCTTACATCAAGCAAGGGATTTCTTATAGGCAAGGTTAAAATTAATATTCCTATGTCCATTTGTCTTCATACATACATATACAAACACAGACAGATGTAGTGACACCCTCATATATTCAAGCACTGACACAGACCTATATCTAATCCATAGACCTATATGGAAATAAGCTTTTGGGCTTTGGGTTTCATCCTTTTGTCAAATATTGTACAAACGTTGCCCCCTGGTTGAGGCTGTGCATATCCAATTTATGTATTTAGAAATGGAATATGTTCTTCTACATTCTCTATGAATTACAATCAATTATATAAGTATTACCAAAATGTTATAAAGTATAATAAACATTCACAAGATATCATGACATCCTCTGTTACTACCACAAAGCAATCAGAAAGGGTAAACGAGTAGTCTAGCCTGTCAAAATGGCTGCCCTACAACCATGCAATTGGCCATCTAGGCCCACAATCATGATCTTACACTGCTTTGAAGACAACTTGTAAGTCGGATATTTCCAACTTGAAATGTCCCTGTTCCAACTGGAAGGACGAGACTTTTCATTCTTATACTAGAAAAAGTACAAAGGAACACCACCCAGTTGGAGCTTTCAAACTTGCAAGTTGTCTGGCACAGCATTAATACACATATTTCATCTGAATCAGCCAATCAGAAGCCTACCCTCATCCTTGCACTCAGGAAAAGGACCTCAAACTATGGGGCGAGGTCTGAGACTGATCCAAAGCAATGGATGAGAGATCGATTCTTTGGGGAATGGGAATGATCCAAACACTGACTGACAGACAAAAAAAGAAATGATTTCTTACCTATTCATTTAAAAAAACAAGATGCTTTGCTGCCCGTCAGGGAAGGCAATAGATTGTATAGTTATCTTCTGCACAGGATAAAATCACTACCCTACAACTATACAATCTACTACCTCACCCTGCCATGGCGCGCCTCAGGTGTCGTGTTGGCTGCAACACGACGGGAGAAAATGGCGGTGCATTATTGTGTTAGATTGGATTCTCTGGCACAGTCGGACAGAGGAGATCTGAATCCCCTGCTTGACTCCGTTGTCCCTCTCGTCACTTTGGGAAAGACAGTAGGCTGTATAGTTATCTCCCAGTGTGGGTATGACCCTAAAACTATACAACCTACTACCTCATCCCACCGTGAAAATGGCTGCGTTCCTGAAACCTGTAAAAAAAAAAAAATCAGCGTAAAGAACAAGGGAGTTGACCCTGGCAGAACCAGGAGTATCCTGACAGAAAGAAATCCTGAATGATGTCTCATGGCGCTGTCGTTCTTTTGCTGTCCATGTGCTCTCCAATGTGCTGGACAAATTTTCTGTATCGTCACTTGAGAACCTGAGGACAGACAAAAATGAGAGCAAAGGTTTCTTCTTTTGTGTCTCAAGCACGGTCACAAAACACTAGCACACACAAAATATTGAGTAAACACTTCATGAGAAGCTTTGCAAAGTTCGTGGGAGTAAATTCGCCATCCAACGCGACTTCAAAAAACCCCATATCCCCACAGGCTGGCTCTGTTCTCTCCCTGTGCAGGGTTTTCGGATCCACACCCCTGGATCTCTGGCATAACCCTGAGCAATGCAGCAGAATGGGAGCTGCTGGCCAACAGACTGGCTCCCTCTCAGCCCCTGAGTAGCCATGTTGTCATTGTGAGAGTTTGCCTTGGCTGCTCTCTTTTTTCTTTTTCTCTCCTTCTCTCTCTCTCTCTCCTTCACGAGTCAAGACGAACTGCTTCCACTTTTCAGAGAAGGGAGGGGATGGCTCCCGTCTGCCGTAGCTCACTTTCGGGTCGTCAAGAGCCGAGCTGCAAGCAAGACAGAACGGAGAGCGACCCAGACTGCTCACCCGCTGATGCTGCGTTAGCCGCCATCTTGTTTTTTTCACCCCGCCTGCAAGTCGGAGAGCCTGCCACAGGTTTGTTGTTTTGTGTTTGCCTGAAATCCTCTCTCTGTCTGTTTCCCTGTGGTATGTAGGAGCAAGAGGCACACCTACTCGATGATTCAAATATCAGTGGAAAGGCATAAATGAAAGCCAAATACACACAATCTTCTGATCCCGATCAAAGTCGTGATCCATCTATTCAACAACAAAAAAATACTTGCACAAAAGGCAGAACATGTGATGCTGGAAGAAATCAACACCCCCCACCCTCCTCCCTACTAACAAACATGTCCCCACGAGTTCAGTTCATTTAAAATTTCCATGCCCGATTCCCCTCTGATCACCGCACAGAAATGATAATTTTTTGTTTAGTCACTCAGTCACTCACAAAAGTGCAAAAGCAGGCTTTGGCGGCCGTCCCGGATGAGTTTATGCGAGCCCCCACACTGCTCATCTGATAAAAAGCTGTGTGCAGGGGAGGTCAGATCTTAGCATTCTACAGCGCAGATGGGAACGGGTAATCTGTCTGAGGTCCGCCCTCTCTGCACACACAAATAAATGGAGGCCGACACTGGCACGGAGACAGGAACCCCCTCGTGGTTGCGAGGTGCTGGCAAAAGGCCTCCACTAAAGCAGCCCAATAAAAAAAGATCTTTGCCGGGGCACTTGGCAAAATGCAGCTGGAAAGGGAACATCGTACACACACACACAGACACACCATAATTTCTTACATTCCCTCTGAATACCCTTCAAGATTCAACGGACAAATGGCATTTACAGCTCATCCTTGGAGGAAGGTGGCGATCTCAGCCCTGTCTGTAAAGGAAGGGTGCCAACACACACCCACTGACTCAGACTGCGTCAGAGGACGCATTTGACAATGTTAAGGACAAACTGGTTTAAACATTAGGCCTACACTGCCATCACACATATTAGCCTACACTTCTTTATTACCATTAAAGTATCCTCACACTGATGGACCTCTAGTGCAATACATTTTAATTTACCACATCGAGCTCAAACTCAAAGGGACAGCTACTTAAAGGGAAAAAGAGCCTGCAGCTAAGAAATTGACTAACCTCATGGAGGTGCTCTTCGTGTCACATGGTTCCACATTGTTCCTGTACCACCCTTCATGTAACCCATGCCATCCATCACCACCCAAGTTTCCTTCACCCACAATCACAGCGATTGTGGTGTGGAGTTAAAAGGCAATGACATCTCATAATGTCAGCCGAGGGATGTGCCTGATAAAACATCCCTTGTGGATAATGAACAGCCACGAGGTAGCCTACCAAACACCAGGAAGCTACAGACTCAGAGACTTACAGACTTACTAAGAGTAAGAACTAGAAGGCTATACAGGACAAGGCTAATATAACCCCATTAGTTCAAATATTACAATTGAAGGAAAGCCAGTAAAGCAAAACAGTTGAGAGAAATCAAACCACATTTAAAGAAATCGGCTGTAACCAAACCACTCAGTACCTGGCCATACACAATTGGTCCTAAATTAAGTCATACTGGAATTTGACCTTGTTACCCTACATGGCCTCTGATACCTGATAAGGCAAGTGGTAGCAACATTGTTTGTCAACGATGAAGTTTAATAATTTCAGGGTATTATTCAGGGTACTTTCTGGTCAAAGCAATGTAAAGACGTCATAACGTGTCAGCTTGCACCAGAACAAGAAACTAGATCTAGGTTATCGGCAAGCAACATCATGGGACGATCGCGGGATTGATTCTCATTTCCAGGTGACACTTGAGAAATACGTCCCCACTTCTGACTGTGTCAAGTCAACAAAATAGTGCCTACCTAGCCGAAAATAGCCACCCTTTCCTGTATTAACACCGTCAATGCAGCTATCAAGTTCACAGGCGCGTTATTTATCCCAACCGCGTGCTGCTTTTTAGCAGTAACGTTAATTAAGGCCCTGGCTTTACCATCAGGCTAACGCAAGTCAGGTTGCGACTGAAACCCACTGGTGATACTGGCCTAGGATAACTGGACAAGGTACATGCTTGAATCACTCATGCACATCACTCTGCCTAATTACGCTTCTTGAAAAAAAAAGAGAAAAACTAGATAATGCGTTAGATAGGGAGCCATCCCACCATACAAATAGGAACTTACAAGTGGCCGCGTGCTAACGTGACAGCATCTCGCGACTAACCACATTCTATGTACAGCAACAACCCGTTACAATAGTTACCTGCTTAAAGCACACTAACGTTAACGTTTTTACTTAGCTTCGCAACAAGGTGCAAGATTGTCTCGTTGTTGGAGTCCTGTGTGGTGAATCATGCCGACATTGGCCATCTGAATTCTTAAAATATGTGACTGCCTGGTGAGCCATGGCTAACGTTACCACGAAAGCTAGCCAGATACAGAAACGCTAGCTAGCAGGGAAGTTAATGGGCTGCTGTCTTAATACCTTAAAGGTCGTGTTACAGGCCTGCAGTTTGTTACCGCCTATGCAGTTTTTTTGTCGATGACAATAAGATTACCAACTTACCTGTGACTAAATTGATTAAATTTCCCTCGCTTAGTAGAGAAAAAATGGCGGTTCTCATCATCGCGATAGCCTCGCAACTGGATTACTAAATGCTAACGTTCTACATTAACGTTAGCTGGCAAGGCAATAACAGATTCTGAGAGTTGGTGGCTAAATCCAATAGTAACGTTACCTTCACATTGTTAGCTTTGCTAGATGGTACTTCAACTAGCTATCTTTCCTAAGAACACAATTTCCGATTTGTGTTCGGCTTCAACTGAATTTACATATGAAAAAATAACAAGCAGGCGTGAACTCTCAATACTCTTGGCTGGTAACGACAACTTAACGTTAAGGTTAGCTGCTACTTGTATGCATTTCCCAACACGCGTGATCACTAAGCTAACGTTAGCAGACCTTAGCTCTATTGTCTTCACTGTCAGCAACTTACGACTTGGGCTGAGGGTGTTGCCGTCCCGATGAATCAAGTGAATCTATGCCAATTAGCTAAACCGTACCGTCACTTACGAAATATTATGTTTTCTTCGATTTATACAACGAATATTGTCATAATTTACCATTAGCTTGCTGGCTAACCTGCTGAGAGTGTCGGGATCTGGCTAACTTGTAAATGGAAGAACCCGGATGAAGGTGTGCACTCTTCAGCTAACCCCTTGTCCTGGTTGAATTGACACATGGGATGGGAGTAGAATCTCACAGAGGTCTATGGCCTTGAAGACAAATTCTTGTAGAGGGGTATGAGTAGGATGCGTCAGACACATTGTAAATTAAAAAGAACAAATCTCACACCTATATTTATGTATACATAAGCCAGTCTTTGAATTTGGGATGAGGCAGGCAATCCTGTGCTACTCATAGTATAACTGAAATAGCCTATGAAAACCCTGCTTGTACGCTACATGGAAATAATTGGCTATTTTAGTGCATCACAGTAGGCAGGCGACTATCCATTGTCAAACAGATTAATTAAAATGTAGTGAGTTCTCAAAACTTCTTTGCCAAGTTTGCCGAGCCGAGTTTACACGCAAATTGCGGTTAGGCTACATTATCATCAAACCACGAAACGTGCCACCCCTTTGAATGTGTGTGCAAAATGCGAAACTTGTTTCTATTTTATTTTAGCAGAAATGCTAGGCCTGTTGACACGTTTGAGAACCACCTCGTGTATTTAAACGTTCTCGCGATCTGTGTGTATTTATTTATTCATTTATATATTTCCCCCCTAATTCGCATGTTTCCATTACACGTTTTTCTTTTCGCAATTTAGATTGGGTCTAGCAGTGCTAATCAGAGAATGCCCCATTGAGTTTGCCCTTGTGATTCCCAATATGAACGCCAGATGGCGCTAAATCTGCTTATAGCAGTTTCTTTTCCATCAGGAGTGATATGCAGGAAAGATAACAGGTTGATAAAGAGGCAACATTTATTGATGTTTAAAATATTTTGATGTAAAAGTATGATTGTTTTTAATGCAGTCACATCCTCATTCAGCACCTGGTGCACTTACACGTTGCACTTTGAAGTCTGTTGTACTTCGGGCTTAGATGCTGTTGCCCCCTCTTCGATGTCCTCGTCAGAGCTTTCAAGATCCCAGCTCAAGCTGTCTTCGGAATCGTTACTGGGATCCTGCTCAAGGAACAAGGTTTTTGCCAGGATCAAATCTAAACTTCGGTAAGCAGCATCATCAAAATGTTTTCGGTCAGATTTCCATTCTTTTAGGATCTTAGATATTTTCCTCACGAGGCTTTTTCTTGTTATTTTGCCCATCTTTATCACTTCGAAGCCGCTCATTAGTTCTTCGACATATTTGCCGTGCGAGACGTAATCTCTGTACTCCGGGTCAAGTTCATCAAGCAAGACCAACTTTTCAGCCCTCGCCCTTAGGCCAACCTCCTTCTTGAGGAACTCCAGTGGCGTTTTGCTCTGCCCATGTTGAAGCATCTCATCATATAGTCTTTTCGGCTCATAGAGCACCTCCAGGCCGTGCTGCATCAGTTTGGACTTCATGTCAGTTTCAACCTCAATCCGCATAATGAGCGCAGCCACTTTCATCTGGATGTCCCTAATCAGACTGTCTCCAACTTTCTTTACGTAGTCCTGAGTTAGTGTTTTGCTGAACAGAAGCAGTTCCATGTTATGCCCTAACTCCTGTTGAAAGATTACCATGTTCAGCCTACATTGATTTCAGAATATGAATAGGGCTAGGCCTATAGCCATTTAGACTGTGGAGACTCGTATTAGGCTCGTATAAGGATATTCTCAACAGCACTTAACATAAAAATGAATACAGCTTTGCACTGTTAGAGGAAATGAATAGTGTGAAAATGCATCTTAGGACGACACTGCTTATAGCTTACCTGGATGATGTTGGCATGTGCATCACATATGGACAGCACCATTTTCATCTGCTCAGCAAAGAGCTCCTTCCGCAACTTGTACATATCACTTATTTTAGCAATCTCATGGGTACTATGGTCTCCAAAAATCTTGCAGGTAGTGCAGATTGGTTGGTTGTCAGTCAGACAGTACTGCAGGAAAGAAACTTGAGTTTCAGCTGTAGCCTACACCATGACCAAAGACATATTTTAAATTAAGAACTAGATTATATAGGTGTAAATGTGGCTGTATTTGGGTCTGGTTTACCAGATTTTCCTCCTCTTTATGTTGAGGGCACATGTCTTTTTTGATCATCTCTTCTTTAGCCATTTTCTCAATCTCTTGTTTGAGTTTATCCAGCACATTTTCAGCAAATAGGTTCCTTTTAATCCCATTAATTCCTTTGCTGCGTAAGTGAGTGACCTGGAACAGAGGGTTATAATCTTAATTCCATGATGGGGCATTTTGTAGGTGGCTGTAGTCAGCATATTACATGTTAAATAGCCTACAAATTATACATCTAGTAATGTATCATTCACTTTCCTTCTTCATACAAAAAATATGCAAGCCTTCTGCTAGAATATTTTGTGTACATTGACCAGGCCATTTTAAATTCAGGTTTTGAGTAGCTGCACAGATAATTACCTTGCGGCACATTGGACAAACAAATTGTCCATTATTGCGATGACCATTGTGAGCGTCAAGAGTTTGTTGGACACATTTCTTGCAGAAGTTATGGCAGCAGGGCAGCTCCAAAATAGGTGGTGTGAATATTTCCAGACAAATAGGACAAGATAGTTCGCTACAGAGGGTATCCATGTTCACCTCACAGTGTTCAGTGTCAGAAAGTAAGGAGCTGAAAGTGCATTTTCAAGAAGAATCTTGGCTTATTGTGACTTCACTGCTTCTTGGTGGTTCTGTTTGGTATTTTGTTGCCAATAGCAATACTCAACATGAAGTGGAATGTTATGGTTATGTTTGCTAGCAGACTATGCAAAGTGGCCATTACAGTAAAATTTTAAACAAAAAACAAATGCATTTAAAATCATAATAATAGACTAATAATAATATGATGTTACCAATTTCTGGCCAAAATGCTTTATTCTAGATGTGTTGGAGAACTTGTGCCACAAGCAAATATGGTCTGTATAAAGTATAAGTAAGTATAAGTATAAGTATATATACTTTTTTGATCCCGTGAGGGAAATTTGGTCTCTGCATTTAACCCAATCGGTGAATTAGTGAAACACACTCAGCACACAGTGAACACACAGTGAGGTGAAGCACACACTAATCCCGGCGCAGTGAGCTGCCTGCTTCAACGGCGGCGCTCGGGGAGCAGTGAGGGGTTAGGTGCCTTGCTCAAGGGCACTTCAGCCGCGGCCCACTGGTCGGGGCTCGAACCGGCAACCCTCCGGTTACAAGTCCAGAGTGCTAACCAGTGGGCCACGGCCAAATGCAGTTGAGCAGGGGTCTTCAACCTTTTTAAGCCCAAGGACCCCTTGGCTGAGAGAGTCACTGAGCACGAAAACATTGTTTTTTTCCCCCCAGTAAACTGTTAGCTACCATTGCTTCATTGAGATTGAACGGAATTTAGCTAACTAGCGGTGATTTTGCTAACAAAGTTGCTAGTTGTCTGTTGCCCTGTGTTGCCGGTGTTCCAGTTTAGATGGTGAGCAGGTTAACTTGTGATATTTGCATAAAATTCGTGAATATTCAACAAGACCCTGCCTACTTGTTAACAGCGCTTTGATCTGCCTCCGCCCCTCAAGTCACATTTTCACAAGCCCACAGTGAGACAGAATATGAAGAAAGATCTTGCCGAAAACACACAGAAATCACCGGTTCATGTATAATGCATGTCACTGTCCGCTTAAGCATTATCCACACAAAATGCTCTGCAAACAGCAAAGTGTCAAAGTAAAACAACAAAGGTTTTGTTGGGTTTCGAACATGAGTCTCATGGAGGCAAAATGTACATTGCAATCAGCACTACCACTACACCACAGAGGGGCGGTAGTAACTTCAATGCCATCATCAATCATCATTAATCTATAGGCTACTAGTCTACTAGCTAGCTACCTAGCTACTGATATCCTGATGTCCATGTTAACTGGTGACATGCAAGCCTTGAATAATGCAGATTAATTTTGCCTCACATACTCAAACAGTTACAACAAACTGCATGCATGACCCCACTTCAGACGTTTTTTTTTTGTGGGCAGATCATACATCGTGATTATAATGTGCAAAAATAATCACGTGTGGGCCTCGAACTGCTCACTAAAATAGCAAGCTATATGCCACCCTGCTAACCAGTTGCACCACTGGTCATTTTGCATCTCTGCAATAGCATGGTGTTCCTATTAAATGAATGGGTACGCCTATGTTGTTTTGTGACGGCTTATTTGTCAATCGATCAAGATATTCATTATACATGGATTTCTATGCAACGTCACGAAAAAATGCGTGCGCAACCAAGAGGCAAAAAGCACCATAGAACAGCATAGAGCAATGTAAAAGAGCAGAAGAATAACATGAGTTTTTGTGCTGAAAACTGCACCAATTCGAAATCACGATGGTTAGAGAATGTTAAATATGTTCAATATCCCTAACGTAATGCATGTCTTCGCCAAAAATGACAAAATATGATGTTATATTAATAATGCAAATGAACGGCAAACTTTGAAATATAGTCTGAAATGAGATGTTATTATCATTGAGACATCAGGGGTATACAAAAAATCTGATTGCTTATAGCAGCCGACTATTTAGGTCACCTTTTTTGAGCAAACGCCCCCCAGACCTTACTTTGATACTCTGGCAACCCCCCCCCCCCCCCCCCCCCCCCACACACACAATTAAAAAAAAAAAACTACACCCCCAGGTAGGCTATAGGCCACTCATGCTCATGCTATATTGCTTAAATAAAAAACGAGCCCATTTCTGTGCTGTTTTGGTTTCTTCTGGAATTATAAGAAAATGTCCCTATGAGCCTATTTTATTATTAAGCAGCCCACTGTTAGAAGCAATAGGAGACTGGTTCGGTAAAAAAAAACACTACCACATCAGCATTGGTTGTAATGATTTTTTTCTTTAAATCAATAGGAACATTAAATATAGGCAACGAGACGTGTCATTTTATCATGGACAAAAAACAGGCCTGTTTAGGCCTATATATATATATTTCGTATTTGATTAGCAACGGTCTTTTCGTGGACACTACGCTCAGAGCAGCTGCAGAACAACAGCGAGCAGGGCTGGGGGACATGAGTCCGGGCGTGTGCAGGCCCAAACTGCACTGTATGACCACTGAGCATAGATAAACAGTAAAATGTAGCTGGGACGGTAGAGGGGTTTGAAACCCATGAATGAAAAAATAGCCTATTTATTTCAGGTAGCCTATTTTTGCACCAAAAATATGTGAAAACCATGAAAGTTTAAAATGTACCCCTTTAAAAAAAAACCCTAGGTTGTACGACCGCCCCCGTTGAGAAACCCTAATTTAGGTTAAAGGAGAATTCCGGTGTGATATTGACCTAAAGTGTATTGAAACATGATACCGAGTGTGAACGTATGTCTCATAGCCCATCTCGGCTTGTCCCCTGCACTCCAAAATCTGGCGCTAGTTAGCCGATGCTACCAACAGCTTTTTCAATAGTGGTGCTTCGGCATCGGGCTAGCCATGCAAATAAATCACTGTTTTACACCCATTTACGAGGCTCAATGTATCTCCACACTTAATTGGTAGACTTCCGAGGGCCCTGACATTTAAAACGAGACATTGAGAACTTTGAAAAAGCACTGGTAGTTTACTTACAAGACGATTTATACAGACAGTATCTTCACAAAGTTTAGCGTTTGCAGCCATCTTGAATTTAGTCACGATAAGTCGAGCAACGAGTAAGAATGAACAGGTATGATAAGGGATCAGATTCCAAAAATAATTCAGTGGAAATGCATGGATTCCAGTTGCTGCTACTGGAAGAAACTGGAATCCATGCATTTCCACTGAATTATTTTGTTGTTTTGAGGCTTGCATATGCCCATGTTAAATTGTGATGGCACCAGTTAACATGGGCGTATATTTCTCACATGTTAACCTGTGTTAACTTTGACTGAAAGTGTAATATACATAGAAATCCAGTATCAATTTCAACGACTCGTAGTGTAGTGGTATAGACGATATAGAAGCTAATCCGATCAACTTTCTTGATCATGCATGGTTCGAATCCCAGCTAGATCGCTAGATTTTATTTTTTTTTCCATTCATTCAGTATGTGTCATATTTGTGGATAATGCTTAAACGGACATGTATTTGACATACACTGGTGATGTTTTCAGCGATATCCGTTATATTGTCTCACTTGTAAACACTTTGTGAAAATGTAAACCTGCACTATCGGAGGCAGAGCAGATTAAGAAGTAGGCAGGGTCTTGTTGAATATTCACTGATTTTATGCAAATATCACCAGTTAACCTGCTCACCATCTAAACTGGAACACCGGCAACATTGCCCAAAAATTGCCCTGTGTACCATCAGCTTCACAGTTAGCCATCACATTTTAACTAATGAAGGACAAAGAATTAAGCTTGAGTATGGATGCAATATGAGCCTGGTGAGTGGCACAGACTTTTGACGTAAGACTGCTAAATGCTGCACATGACATGTTCCCAGGTGATCACATGATTGCATGAAGACTCATAGGTAGCCTATGTTATTTTATCAATTAATAGAAAGCATCTTTTCTACGTTCTGCTTATGATTATGTAGGATGTTTTTAATTTTTGGAAAAGGGAAAAAAAAAATGCTTCAGATGAAATAATTTGGCGGAACCCCTGCAGTACCTCCATGGACCCCATTGAATATCACTGCAGTAGAGTGCAAACTAATTACATATGAACAAACCAGCAGGTTACTTATGTTAAGAGCATTTATTTATTTATTTTCGGCAAAGAATGGGATGGTGAAAAAATAGTGCTTCATTAACATTTCCACAGTACAATGTTCTCACCCTTAAAATACAAATGTGATCAAGCTTGAATCAAGTTAATTAATTCAGTTGTCTTCTGTTCTTGATGAACACCATATTGCGCATTCATGGACAAAAATGAGGTCTGAGGTGGACTAAACACTAATCACAATGCATCTAAAACATTGATAGTGCTTCATGAAAGAAACATATATATCCCTCTGTAGAAATAAACTCCAAAGAGCAGCTTAGTTTCTTTGCAAAATGAGTCATTTTTCAATGAGGCAGAATTCATTTAGCCACAGCCAAAACAAGACACATTCTTTGACAAACACATACATTCTCAAACAGATGCCATTTTTCTTTTTTGTATCAGTATTTTTGTAAAGGCAATGTTTAAGTAATCACAAGAGCTAGCTAGGTTGCATGACAATATTATGAAATGAGCCTTCAGATGCTTCAAATTAGAAATAAACTGATCATATAAATTCAAAGCTAACGTTGCATTCAGTCTCCCCCACTTCTCTTGCATTCAAATATGCCACTTTGATATACCACTGTATACTACATACTTTGCACAGTGAAACTATTATTTGGTTTACAGACATCAATCTCCATGATGTTGTAGGGAACAATATTGAAAGTTCCATTTATGTGGGTTGAGATGTGAATATTACTATTAAAGCACATTCCCCAGTGATTAGTGTTAACACACATTTACCACACTTGTACATAATTCTGGACTGTAGAATCATTCTGATCCACTAAGAATGTCAGTTTCCTTTCAGCCTATTAAATGAGGCATTGCTTTATGCTTTTGTGTCAAACATACAAATGTAATAAATAGGTAGGTACTATAAGTATGATATAATACATATCACACAAATGTATAATACCAAACATATTAAAACAAAAAGACATGAAAACTTAAAGTGAACCACATGGCACACAAAAATACATGGCAGTTTTTTTTTCAAGAGTAAACATTACAAAATGGTAAAACACAGACACAAATAACAACAGCGTTAGACAGCCTGACATTAATAGGATCTTTAAAAAGTTATAACACAATGGTAACAATAAAACAGCAGCAGTGACGGACAATTTTGGACCTGGTATGACTTTTATGCCACAAAAACATACAACCAGTTTAGAAAGGCTGAGGATCATATCCAACCTCTGGTGTGATCCAGTTATGGACTGGGATGCAGTGGTCAGGGATACTCAGCATACTGGCCTATGAAGTCCACTTCCTCCTCTGCTTTGGCCCTCAGCTCATGGAGAACAGGGGTCAAGACTGCCCGCAGGGTGCAGCAAACCGCCTGGCCATTCTCCGATTCCATATCCACCTAGTGATTGAAAGGGAGACAAGGATTACATTCTAGAGAACCACAACTATATGAAAGAAAAACAGAATTGACATGCTGATCTATCTGAAACAGATGCTGGTATTGTATATTCTTATAGTCTCTTATACATTTTGCATCAACAATTGAATTTATGTGCTGTAATTTAAACTAAAGTAAGTGGGATTTAGCAAATGCCTATACAAAGTGAAAGACTTAACATTCTTGTATCAAATGCGGGCCAACTCTTTCTTGGGCGGCAAGACTACTGCTGCTCCCCCACAACCCCATTGTTTCTGTGCACTCAGAGGGTTTTTATATAACTTTTATAACATAAAAAGGATGTAGACATTAATACTCACCTTTGTAAATGTTTTGATTATACGATCGAGAATGCCCTTTTCCACCTCCTCTGGTATCTCTAATAGATGTGCGGCACAATCAAGAATGCACAACAGAGTTTGTTTGTGGCCCTGAAGTAAAAACAGAAGATCACTGGTTAAAGTTTTCCATAGAAGCCAAAATATGGCTACATTTGTTCAATCTAATCCAAACCAAATCCCACCCCCACTCTCCACAAGTCAAAGAAATAATCTTCGCTAATCCTAGGCTAGAGCACTGTTGTGAATCCTAGGTCAATAGTGTAACACCTGCACTCTGACCACAATGCCAAAGCACTATGTTCATTCGCATGGTACAATGAACCACTCTTGATACAACACTACCCCCAACAACACATTCAGGTATTAGTCTATACCAACCAATCTGGCCATGCAGACATGGGATGGGTGGCTGTCCTGTACAGTCACTGTATCTTTAGTGTTTCTCTGCAACACTGACCTGAAATGGTTACTATTTTTTATCCTTTGGTCAATCATGTAGCAGTTAACAAGGTGGGATTTGATTCCAAACAAAATGACTAAAAATTACCTCCGTGCCACTTACCTTTTCCAGTGAGTCTAGAGCCTGTTGTGAGCTATAGTTGTTCTCCTCCAGTGCCTCCACATCCTCATGGCTGATGACCGGATCTCTGAGCTGCTCCAGCCAAGACCACACGAGACTAGAGAGCACCAGAGGGTCCCGCTCCAGGCAGAGTCGATCCCAGGTCCCCTCTCTGGAGTTCAGCTCCGTCTGCAGGCAAAGAGTAGGTCATTCCATTTAGACTGATTTTAGTTTCACTACTCGAATGCAAAATCACGCCAAAGCCCATAATATCATAATAATGAAAAAAGAACTTCACTTGAAGTAAGAGTCAGTCATACCTGCCACTCTAGCACCTTGTCTCTGAGCTCTTCTTGGTCAGATTCTGTCGCAAGCGCTTGAGCAACCAAGACTCGCCTGGCCTGCGGGCTGAGCTCATTCTGGAGTGCGATGAAGGGGAAGTTTGGCTTCTCCGAATTAACATCGCAAGCTTCCGTTGAGCTAAGATCAGAGACGGCTGATGACTTCCCCCTATCAACACAACCCTTTCCACAACCTTCATCATCCCACGCTGACAACATGGACTCGTTGGTTCCTCTGCTGCTTTCAGTATACCCCACAGACATGCTACGCTGACTCTGTCTGAGAGGTACCCGTCTTGACTGGCATGATCCTCCAGGCTTTTTCTCTGCCTCTTTCCTCTGAGGTTTGTCTGAGATTGGCGAGTTGGAGGGAGAGCGATTGCTTGGGCTGTCACTGTCGTGACTGCGACCGCGACAGTGAGGTTGACCTGGTGGACGCCAAGTAGACTCACAATCCCCAAGGCTGTTGTGAAAGGCGAAGCATGGATTGAAGAGGTCTGACATTGGCCTGTGGCTAAGTGCACTTGCAGAGGCCCCTGCTGGATGCATCTGAGAGGACAGGATGTGCAGAGCAGTGTCGCTCAAGCTAAGGCTTCTCTTGAGGGTACGGAGAGGTTTCAGGAGGTTGCAGGGTTCCCGCTGCCTCCAAACCATGTCCTGTTCGCTGCACAAAGGCCGGTCGTGAGCCAGCAGCACGGGGACGGGGGTTGTCAGCGAGACTCGTGGCGAAGGCACAGGGATGCCCTTCCCCCTCATCTCCTTGCCGAGCTGCTGCAGAGCCTGCTGGGATACGGTCTTCTCTACCTCCGCAGCCAGGTCTGGCAGCTCTGGTGCCGGCCGCAGTTCGTCCACGGGGACTGTGCGGTTCTCGGCCACGTCCAGCAGCAGGCGGCAGATTAGCTGCACGGGTTTGGGCACGTGCTTCATGAGGCGCGCCTCGTAGCCATGCAGCAGGTGGCGCTGGCGGGTCAGGTACTGTGTGAGCGTGACAGTGTGGGCCCTTGGCTCGGCACAGGAGAAGACGCTGCGCAGCGGCACAAGGAACTGGGCAAACTCCCGCACACACAGTAGCTGTCCCCGCGTCTGGATGGAGTTGGGTCGCTTTGCGCGCACAAACAGGATGGCCTGGTCAGCGCTCATCCGTGAAGTAAAAACGAGGTAGCATGCCAGTAAGACACCTATGAGAGATGAGTAACAAAAAGATTTTGATGCCTTTGGATATGATTCGTTTGTGCTGTCCAAGGAAATGAGACAAGAATTACGTAGAAATAGGAATTTATGGGATACGTTACTACTATACTATTCAAATCACCTTGTTAGCACCACCATTATGCTTGTCTCTATTTATGTGTATTTAGAATTCTGTGAACCCTTCTGATACTTTCATTTTTAACTATAGTAATTAAATGCAATTATTTAATTATTCACACACCATTGTGGAGGTGGCCACTCCACAGATCAAAACTCATTTTCCATCACCCATACAGTAGCTGACCGTGTGCCTGATGCTCTAGTGCATTAGGAGAGGAAGTTATGAACCTCACCTGTTCTTCCAAGACCCGCATGGCAATGGATGGCCATTTTCCCCTCCTGAATGGCAAAGGACATCACTTTAACCATATCCAAGATGGTGGTAAGAGATGCCACGCCATAGTCCTTCCATCCAAAGTTGTAAAAGTAAACTGTAATGAGAAAATATGTGTGTTTTTGTGTGTGTGTGTGTGTGTGTGTGTGTGTGTGTGTGGCTAGGGAACAAAGCCAAGACGCACAGAACATTTGTACTATACTGCTATGATGCTTGGACAAATTGAAATATAATGAAATCCATCAAATGCTGATGATAGTTTTACAGCCCGACATCAGTGTTCACGGGTCTTTTAAACATCAGCAGTAAAAACCTAGAGGCTATATATAACGTTAATGACATTTCAAGAAAAGTTCCTGAAAATCTGCATCATTACACTGGCAGATCGTAGCTCACTAATACAGTGGAAAGTGACGACTTATTCATTTTCCCAGATGGTGGTAACAACACAAATGACTGTTTACTCTGGGGAGCTCATTAAGAGCAGCAAGTCAAAGCGCTTTACCTTGAGCTACATGTTCTCAGAACCATTAAAAAACACACACACACACAGACACAGACGGACATACATACACAAGAACACACACAAAAGAACAGGCACCGCAGTAGCCTTGAGCTGACCGCTGGATGCTGCGTTGTACAAAGCCATTTTCTACCACTGAGTCCACTGATAATTAGAATGACTCATGATCGAAGGAGAGAAAGACTCACTTCCTGCTTCCATGAAGATCTCAGGGCGATAGGTAAAGCCACTCTCTGCCTCCAGAGGGTTGCCACAGCTGGCATGCTCCCCTGGGCGCTGCAGATTAATCACCGTCTTTAGGCCACACCTAAATCAGAGGGAAGAGCTTCAGTCAGGACCAAGGTTGAGATCAATACGACTGATGGCTTAGGAAGCCAAGATGGCAGATTTAGAGGCACAATGGTGGTGATGTGTGTGAAGTGTATGCTTTTCCTCTAGTAACAGTATTCTTACAAACAGAGGGCCAGGGAAGTTTCAGTGTATGTTGTCGATTCAGTTTCTGGTCATTGAGCACGGTTCCATGCAGCCAATAAATGGTTTTGAATCAGTTTATTGGGAATAAACCGAATTTGCATGTGTCTTGTAAACACCTTATTCTGATTGAAATAAACCGAAAAAGGCCTATACGGTTTCCTAATAAACCGTTTGCACACCCTAGCATATGCCTGTTTTAAACGGAATATTGGGTCATAAAAACACCTTAAACGGAATATGCTTCCAGAAGGAAGAGTGCTGTAGGACTGCACATGTGCAATTCGCACAGAATTAGAATAAAATGAACAAACTGCCTCACACACTTTCCTAATCATGGCGAAACAATGCACACACTTTTGGAAAGACTAGGAGACAAACTTCAATCATGCAAATGTCATGGAGTTCATCGATGGGAGAAAATGCGACGTTTTCGATGGGAGAAAAAGCAACATAAGCCTGACCAAGTGAAATACAGGTGGAAGACCCTGAAGATGCTGTATTATTCAGCCAAAAGAGGGAATTCCACCAGCGGAGATATACGTCATGACGTTGGGAGCCTATTTGTGGGCTGCTTCGCTGACTTATTCGGAATAATGTTGATTGCTACGTAAACAATATGCTCAAAACGTGACATTCTACTTGCATGTAAACAGGTTAAACGGATTATTGACATAAACGGAATTCTGGCAATAAACGGATTCAAAACGGTTTATTCCCGGTATGAAAACGTGCTCACTGTTATATTGGTCTATTGGCATATGCAGGTTTAACATACCCTTGAAACTGTTCAATGATGTTATATTTTTCAATTATTTCTGTTGAAGGCCTTGCCATGGCTAGTAGGTTGTCTGTGATCCTGGAAAGAAAGGTGGTAAAACACAGAGGTGGTAAAAAACAAAACGCAGTTCTGAACATAGCGTACGTTTTTATTTAATTATAATGCTGAATTTCTTTGACCTAAAAAATAAAAGTAGAAGAAAAACAGATTCAAATAATGTTGTTTGTAAATGACTGACAACAAACCCAACAAATATTGACAAAAGACCAGTGAGTTTGGCTCATATGCAGTATCGACTAGGTGCTCTGATTTATATTGATCTACAGCACTGGTTCACAAGGGCATGCAGCACTGCCTGTACAAGGCCACAGCTCAGCCACTTGGCCTCCCTCTCCTTTTTTAATTTAATACAAAATGGCTTCTGAAATCCATGCTGACAATGAAATGTTTCTGGTGAGCTTAGCGTTGTTAAGGGCGTCATTAGGCTACTGTGTGTTTTCATGTCGGTGAGATCTCACCATGACGAGTAGAGGCCCTTGATGGCTTGCTCCTCGTCGCTCCAGCGGGAGGGGTTCTCGTACTTGCAGGCGCGCCCCCCACAGGTCATGGAACACTGCATGTGACCAGGGATGACATGCCGCAGGGTCTCCCCAACTTTAGTGTACTTTGCTGTCGGGACTCGAACACTAACTGGAGAGAGAAAATGGAGTAACATTGAAATAAGTAAAACAAATACACACTACAACAGCATCACTTAAGAAACACTGTGTGTGGAAATAAAGACAGCAACACCATGAATAAATAATACAAGTAAAAAAGGGAAATTAGAGAAGTCCTGACATAGTGTTTGGATTGGATAACATAAAGGTAGATCAGTCATTACCGTCTAGTTAAGAGAGTTATTTCAACTCAAATTTTCGTTTACCATTAACACACAAGATAACACAAATCGGCTGTCAAACACCTCCATTGCATCATATCCTCATGTAAATGTACACGCATCACATCAATCCTGCCTCTGGAAGTAAGAATATCATATAAATCCGTTTTTGAAAGTGGTAGGCTAGAATGAAATCTGAATTACATCTGCGTCCCTGCGCACTGGTGTCTGCTTCGACCATACTGACGGCCAGCATGACCCGGTGGGAGGAGGTGGAGAGGCTCTCCAGTGCGGAGCTCCGACGCCGCTGCAGCACCTTCAGCAGCACGTCTGAGGCCGAGTGGCGCCGGCTGTTCCCCAGCCCGAAAAGGATGTCCCCAGTGAGGGAACGGCAAGCTGGCCGCTGCTGCCGCTGCATCGCCCTCCAGAACACGATGCACTCGCTGAGTCCAGTGACGTCTCTTTCCCCCACCCCCCCCCCCCCCCCTCTGTTTATAATTTTCCTTTTTGTCTATTCAGTGCTTTTTACTCTCTTCTGCTCTCCATCTTGCAGTTTGTTTCTGTTCCTCTTGGTACTCTAGTGTTGTCCATCACTTTTTCTGATCACTCTTTCACGCTTTTAACTTTTCCTCTTTTTGATCACTGTCTATCGTTGTCTTTCGCTCCATCTCCCGAACTCACTGACTGTCTGTCTGACTTCCCTTTTTTATTTCTGCTGCCTGGCCACACAGGGCTTCAGCTCGCTCTCGCTCTCTCTCTCTCCCTCACTCACTCGCTCTTTCTCTTTCTGTGGCATCACTGTCGCACCCTCATCAGAACAGAGGTCTCTTACTCCGCTCCACTGTGGTGAATCATCATACGCCCCGGCACAATTGCCCGGTGGCACAAAAGAGGCAACGAGAGCGGGGGGTGATGCGATCCATCGCTCTGGCCTCTACACTTCACAAGCGTCTCCATGGCAACAAACTCCTAAGTCAGTGGGTGGCTGAGAGAGCGAGGGGTTGAGAGAGAGAAGAGAAAGAGAGATGGTGTGTGTGTGTGTGTGCGTGTGTTGCGTCCGTGCCTCCCTGACGCCACACCAGTGGAGCTGTAGCTGGAGTTGGAAAAATGACATGCTTTCTAAAATGGCACAACACTAGGGATTGCATAAGGCACCTAGCATTCAAAAGAGCTGACACACATGAAGGTGTAATTACACCCTTTCTCCCTAATGCATTTCATTTTCTCCTTTTTGCATTCTGGCTATGAGTGTTTTATGTAACTCAGATGAGCACTTTAATGGCCAAGATGAATGCAAAACCATGATTAAATAACTCCTTCAAGACAAAAAACGCCTACATGTTTTTAGTAAACTATCAATGCAAGTGGTACCTTTTCATCCAGAGCTGTCCATCAAATCCACTGGCCTATAATCACTATGCTATTTCAACGTTTCAGCAAATGCAGATATTAAAGGGGTACATCGGCTACTGTGCTTCCATTACTTACATACATACATACATACTAAGTAAAACCGCAAACCATCAGGAAGAAAAGGCCAGCAATAATCTTACTTTTGTGTATCAAAAGTAAAGTGAATCCACTCAAACATGGATTTGATAGCTGGATTTCCTTCATACACATAAACCTGCTCAGTAAGCCACCATAACAATCACTCTCCCATCTCACCCCTCTCTGTGTGTGTCTGTTCCCAAGGTCGCTCCTCCTCTCCCTCCCTCCCTCTCGCCTTCTGGGAGACGATGAGGATGCGGCGGTACCCACCTGGCTCCATCTCCGTGCTGGGCTCCACAGGACTGGGGTAAGGAACGTCACTCAACAGACTTACTCCCGCTGCCATGGCTGACACTGAAAGGTACGAACAAACATGGTGACAAAAGAACACACACGCAGAGGACCATGACACATGCGTGCGCACACACACAAAAACGTTTTTTAAAAAAATGAAAGAGACGCCTTGATGGAAACGTTGGTGAGCTGGAAATGCTGTCACGAGCTAAAGCAAACAGTCTAAATCGCGTAACGAAACAAAGCCACAGGCAAGATGGGAGGCCCCTGTAGCACAAGCAAAAAGCAACAGACACTGTAGTGTGTAGAGAGAGAAAGAGAGAGATTAAATGTCTCTCTCTGCAGTGAATGAATTGAAGAGAGAATACATCTGTTTTTGTTAAGGAAGGAGGGAGTGAAGGGTAGAAAGAAAAAGACAGCTAATGTCACAATAGGTCTCAGGTGTCACCAGTGGCCAATAGACCTCAGGAAGGTGGGTGTGGCTGTGAGTCCCTCCCCTCAACAATTCTCAGGGGTGATGAGATCTGTGTGGGTTGATTTGTCTCAGCACAGTCTCATGTTTACACAATTAGAGGATACAGACCCCAGAGCTCTTCACTCCCCGATAGTATACTTTCATCTACCCGTGACGGTGCTGTTATTTTATCCCCATGTGTGTTTCTGTAACATAAGAATGCATTTGGCTACAGTATACCACCTCTACTGTAGGCTACTATAGGAGCCAGAAAACTTCTGAGAAATATACAAAGACCTTAGACCTTATTTCTAAAGATAAGTGTGCTGGTTCAGACCCCTTGGGTCTCACAGTTCAACAAGACCTGCCACCTGTAGATCCTCTTAATCCAAAAAACGTAACAGATTAAGCTTGTATGGTACTCCACTCCTTAGGGAAGATGCACTGCACCATCAATTATGGATAACACACCAAACCCCCCCCCCCACACACACACACACACACACACACACACACACACACACACACGACAAACACCACCACCACCACCACCACCAGACCCTTTGTGACTAAGGCACCTGATTTGTGCATGACTTCATCCTATGAGGGTGTTGGGCTGTATTCTCAGAGTCTACTGAACCCTGGAGACCTGGGAATATATCAGAGGCCCACGGTTAGGCCTAGCCTCTCGTGTTACCGCAACCCACACCTAATGGCTCTTATCAGAAACGGCATTAGCTGTGGCCCAAATTACACAGGTGAAATACGGCACCAGAGCCTTAGTGGTGCCAGGTTAGACAACCGGTACATCGCTTGAATCTAATGTCATAAGTCATGGTGTTTTAACGAACACGAAGAGGTTAGTCAGTTTTTCGCTGGAGTTACACTTTAAGTCTAATGTGCCCAGTAAATATACTACCGTAATTTCCCAAGTATTAGCCGTGGTTTATACATTGATTTTGCAAAATTACTTCAGCTATGAGGTTAATACACGGGGGCAGTTAATATGGTATTAATATGGAAAAGTCAAAAAGTAGTATACATCGCACACTGGAGAGTATTTTGCTGACTTTATTTGGCGTGAACGCATTTTCGCAATTTGCTTCATCAGGTTCACGTTCATGGTATTAATATGGTTTTGTTTTTTTAACCAACCATTTGCATAAAACACTGTCCTGCAGTTTATGTACAATGCGGCTAATGCACAGGAAATTGCTGTACTCAGTGGCAAATAAAAGGCACTTTTCACTGTTCAGGCCAACTGTTTCAATATCTTATTTAGCCAACAAAGGGAGTACATGAGCGCCCCTAAAAGTTTGAACCCTCTAAATTATTTAAATGAAATTTGGTAACGCTATATCATTGTACTCTTGTTACACTGTAATTAAACCATTAAGTACAATGTAATGCACTAATTCATTGTGTAACAATGATAGTTTGTACCATGGTAAAATTAGGTAATACAATAAGCACCACTCCTGATACAAATTTCTTCTTTGTTGGAGCACCCAATCGTGCTTATCCATAGGGATACAATTGAGCACTGTGAAGACATTAATTCATGTCATGCAATAATCAATTGTAATCAAATATATATAGACATTTTCAGTGGGTGGTCCATTATCTTAATTTGCACCAAATTGCTGGGAGCTTTCGTATATCCCTTCAACTCCTTTCCCAGTTCTGTGATCTGTAGCCTACTTATAATGTACGCAGTAGGCCTATGTGACCTAATCCTTACCTTAATCCTAACCCTTGCACATCTAATACAGAGCATCAATGTGCTGTGGGTTATATCATTACTCAACATACAGCCTAGCCCAAGGCTGAGCTAAAACCTTTACTACCCTATGCATGGTGTCATATGGAACAAGGACAAAGTAATATAAAATGTGACCCAAACTTCAGCATAACCTGTATCAGACAGAACAAAAAGAACAAGCAAGGTCTAGAATGCTTCAGTGCCTTTGGACAAGGGTCAATGATTAGGCCTAGATCGCGTTAGTTATACCAACATTCATCCGATAGCCTCGGTCCTGTTTAATTCATGCTGTAAAGTTAGACCACAGAGGACTAACTAGCTAGGCTAGACGAGCTAATCAGAATCATTTAAGCTGAAATGTACCCCTCTCTTTCTTTCATTCTCTCTCTCCAAAATCTGACGAGAGAGCCTGAGTGAGACCCAGCTCATTCTATCCAGCCGAGCCATTTGAAACCATTCAATCACTTTGTAGCCTACAGACCACCCCGATGACACAGATTTCTCAAATGATTTATTTTATCACTGAACTAGAATAAGAACACGCTTGACAGGTGAAAAGGGGAGAGCAAAAAAACATAGCTCAAACAGATAGACGTAGTTATAAAATTATAAATGAACATAGTTCAAACAGATAGACGTAGTTATAAAATTATAAATTAATCATTAATTTTAAGGGGGATTATGAACATTTATGGCTGAGCAACAAAAAGCCGAGTCGACATCTATTGTATTATTTTTATAAGAGCTTATAAAATGGCCTCCTATGACGCATTAGATGCCCAAAGTGTGTCGGAGATGGTTCTAAACATGTAGGTGTTCATGGATTTCTGCTTATGTTTGAAAGTCACTTGAGATGTAGTGTTACAATTGTTGTGAAGAAAACATATGTTGTGAAGAACATTGTTTCTGCATGTGAGAGGTGAGAAACATGGAGTGCGAACTTTGAGAGAAAACTAAAGGAAAAGCACAGCAGATGGAGAGAGGGAGAGAGAGAGAGACTATGATGCTCTCTGTTGTGCATCTGAGTCGGTATGTGGGAGGTGAGTGTCTTTACCCACTGGGCTTGTGAATATATAATTAGGCTCCGCTCCACTCCAACATTTTGAAGCGGTTCAGACCAATCTCTTTTCTAATTCAACTGTGCAGACAGACAGCAGGCATATAAATGACTTGTCAGAAGTGGTCATGACTCATGTGGAGTCCAAAGGGGCCAAATTAGGCTATCCGGGATACTGATATCTTTCATTATAATATCTTTTAATAAGCAGTATATCTAACATAGATATTAGGTTGCCATGTTTACACACTAACCTGCCTAATCTCTTCTGAGAAATTGTGCAAAAGTCATGAGGCTACTCTTGGCCCCGTGTACACATCGCTAGCTTTCTCTACTGAATGCATTTCATCGCCTCACTAGTTTAATTGGCTTTCAACTCATTAGCAAAATTGTGAGACAGGGAACAGCCAAAACAGAGGTGGGTGTATAGGCAGTGTGTTTACACACAGGTGAGAAATGAGTCCCTGGCTCACTGGGAAATAGCTGGCAGCTAGGCGTGTTCTGACTTGAACGATGATGTCAGCAAGACAGACAGTAATTGGCAAGCAGAGGTTGTACACCGTGCACAAACAGTGGATTCCTTCCATTGTATATTAGTTGTCCAAACATTTTTTTTTTAATGTGCTTTGCTCTATTTACAGTATGACAACAGCTTACTAGGCAAAAGCTAGAGTAAATGTGCTGTATTAGCTTATGTCCCGGGATATGATCCTACATTGAAAGATAACACTAAAGAAGCGATTTGGGACCCAAATTTAGGCCTATATGCTGCCACAACATATGTAGACTGAGCCTATTAGATGAGTCTGTCACAACACATAAACAGGCCTCCTTATGTTGTGCTTACAAATGCATAATTACTAAAACTGATCCCTTCATACATTATTAAATTTAAATCAGCTCAAGACAAAAAAAGGTTATAGACAAACATTTAAGGTTCTCACACCTTCTTTATATTTCTACATACCCTGACAGAACACTGTTCTTGGGTCAAATAGGCTAGATATTTTACACCCTATCTGAAGTGATATGTAAAGCTACAGTGCACTTAAAATCTGCAAAGCAGCAACAGTCTTGCATAAATAGGCAGACAATTAGGTGACGGGTCTACTTAATCGTGTATAATATACAATGCAACTCCGGTCACCTTGAAATACCAAATGTAATAATATTTTAGGAACATAATTTATGAACAATAAAGCTATGTAGCCTACCTGTGGAAACACTGTTTGTGCTAAATGTAGACTTAGAGAAGCTCACAGTAGGCCCAAGCAGGTGCCAAGGCTTTGAAGAGTTGGCATATATTGCTTTTGATCTTGTCAATTTTTGTAGCCACATCACTCTGATCAAACATATTTAAATGTATGCAACTACGGCAGTGTGAAGTCCATTTGAGGTGACATGACCGTGATGTAACCATGGAAAAAAATATTATTTGATGTATGTATGAGGTACAGAAAAGCAATATGAGGGCAGAGATGGGGAAGGTCGAGTGGTAAAGAAAAAGAGAGACAAAGGAATAACGAAATATAGAAAGATGGAGAACAGAGAGGGCAGTTTAGACAAAGAAAGATATAGGGATAAGATAGAAAGAGGAAACGGAGGGGCAATATAGGGACAGTGATTGGGAGAGATAAACCAATTAAATAGATGGGGAAGTAGAAAATAGATTGACTGATCGGTATAAGGAAAAAGGCTGACCATCTTAATAGTGTTCTTTGCCAGCACTAACCCATAGTAACGTGTTTGGGGAAGCTACTTGAGAAATGGGTGCCTGGGTAAGACATTAAAAATCAGGCTCATACATGCAAACTGATAAACTCATAGACTGTGTATAGAACTGTTCTATACAGTCTATGGATAAACTAAATGTTCTATTGTCCTGGGTAGCCAGGCGACAGGCGTCGGCTACCATTATAGGCTAATAACCTCAATATATGACAGAGACATGTAGCAAGGAAATAGGTTACAATAACAAATATTACATCTTTTATGTATCCTGATGAAGGACACATCTGGACATACAGCTGCCTGTTAGCTAGCCCACACTGAATTCTCTAATTACAATGCATGTTCCTTGTTAGCTAATGGTAATAACCATAGTTTATTCTGTATTTATCAATATAGCATTACGGTAACACGAGTGATATTAGCGGACCAAACAAAACAAACCCACATCATCTACCCATCTTCTGTTCCAACAGGTGGAGTAACAGGATGCATAACGGTGCCTTGGCCAACCAGCTAATTTAGCTAACGTTACTGGCTACGGGATCACGTTAGCTTGGATAGCTTTTTAGCTAAAAGCTAAAAACACACTCGTGTTCAGTTACATACCTGGTTCTTCGTTCCTCGTTAAAGTACAGTTGTCGGATGTTTTCATAGCCTAGATATTACATATTTTGATCCAGTCATGGTGCACGCCGCGGAGCCGTGTCTTTCCATTCAAATAAAACTTCACGAGTATTTGGTCCTTTCCTGTATCCATTTGGATGACTGGATACGTAGCATGTTGTGGAAGGTCTCATCGCATCTCATTGGCTGGGAAGACAGCATGTGATTACACTGATCTCATTGTCCAGAGTGCAACCAGAGAATGTCTAATGGGCTTCTGGTGCAACTTTGCAGATCCCATTTGGTGGTAGTCTAGTGGCTAATTTACGACAACAAAGTACATTCTGCTGAAAAAGTTAGAATGTAATAAGAAGAAAGGGGTCACCATCATCATTTGGACTTGTTTCTTTTCCTTCGATGTTTCCCTTCTATTTCCCCAAAAGAATGAAACGCTGGGCCAATACAGCCATATGGTAGGCTACTAAAATTACATATAGGCCTACCTTAACTTTTTAATGAAGAGGGTTTTCATTCACAACGAAGGAAGCCAACATCAAAGGATGAGCGCGCATTTGAACTTGCTGAGCCTGCGGACACATATTATTCTCTGGCAAATAGTGCCACCTAGCGATAAAGGTTTATTCTGCTTCACGCTTCAAAACAAAACCACTGAAATTACAAGCTTGTACTCTCTATAAAAGAAGCCTGTGAACAATACAGACATCTTCCGTTCAAATCAGGCTACGCCCAATAAAAACGTAATAACTTAGGCTACGATACGAAACATTGAATGTAGAACTAGGCTATCAATATTAGCCTATGTGGTTGTTTATGGAATTGAGTCAGGCTTGCTTTATCTGGTCTTTGCTCTCAAACTGTCAGGTTTGATCACTTCCACAGGATTAATATTCCCTTTCAGCCTTGAGGTCTTCAAAAGGGTTTACTTTATTCTGCCAGACTAAAAAAATATTTTTCAGAAATAATAATTTCACATAACATTAGGCCTACATACATTCTAATGAAGCTTTTCTTTGTAGCAGATCAAGTCAGATTAACAAAAAGAGGCCTTGTCCTCGGTTCACGCACCCTGACATGAAACAAATTGGATAGGTCTATCCCAACGGTTCGTGTGTAGGCTATGCGCCACTCCATAAATGGCATCAACTTTTTCTTAATCATAATCTAGGCTACTGATATAGGATGCCTGCTATACAATACGTGGACTTTCGAATGAACGATAAACGCCCGCTGCTCTTTAAAATGAAATAACGCTGGGAAGAGCAAGGACCAAGCATCTTAAAGTCAAAAAACACTTTTATTTAATACAATTTAATAAAATATAATAAAAATAACCTTTACGATAACCTTCGGGACTTGATAGGCTGCTATCTCTCTGAATAAATCTGAAAAGACAGAAGCACAAATAGGCCAATGCGTGTTGCTGTCATGTCTCAGAGACAACAGTTGTTTTTGAGTTTAAAGGCAATGGTGATTATAAATAATGGGGAAATAATAATTGGCTATAATAATAATAATAATAATAATAATAATAATAATAATAATAATAATAATAAAAATAATAGTGTTTTAGTCTACATACGTATGTGTTACATTATTCCAAACACTAATAGCCTAATTCATTTTCTTAAAAAAGTAATAGTTATAGGCCTACACTAATGTTTAATGAGCATTTGTCACTTTTATCGCCCATAACCTTGATGACTGCACTATTAATTTAGACAATTAGGCTAAGTATCTCCGAGTATAATTCCAACAGATTAAATTATAGCCTTATCTATCACGTAAAAGGGGTTGTTTTTCCTGATTTTATATTTATTTATCTTTATTTATTAATTTTCCGTTATTGTTTTAGCCTGCTAAACAATGCACATAGCCTACCTCTAAATAATTTTAATCTGCTAATGTGTTGGTTATCTGCCGTGCAGGGTCGTTGGAGTAGGTTAGCATAGATATAACTCCAACGACAGGAAAAATAATTCTGGAAATATTGGGGTTTTATTACCATTTAAGTTTTTATCTACTAACACGACTTTGTTCTATTTGTTTTTACAAGTTCCAGTATTGTTTAAGATGAAATGGTCATGCAGACGGTTTTAAGTCTGTTTCATGCAAATATTCTAGCAGTGAATTTGATCCGCAATTATCTAAATATTCTCAAACACTATTCTACAATGCATGGATGTTCAGAGCTAAAAGTATGTTGAAGTCATAATCATGCTTTATTAAAATGATTTGGCAATCGATTTATGGCTCTACATCCAGCAAGTGCAAGCGGACCATTACACTTACACAAATCATTTGTGGAAATCATTATGCTGAAATTATGATATGACCGGAGACTAGATGTGTGTCTGCATGTAAATGTCCCGTTAGCCAGTTCTGAAAGTTTGCTCTCCAAGGGGGAGGGCCGTGACGTATCCTTTAAAAAGGCTGAGCTCTCTAGGCTGGTCGAATTGAAAGATATACTACATCCATTTGAACAGTCACGCAGCTTTCCTTACCCTTTCCGTCCTGAGAAGTAGAGCTCATTGACCTGGTTGGGATGTAAAGCCTTCTGCGGTTATTTTTACGCAAGGTTTACAACTTGTGCGTGCGCAACAAGCTTCGGATACCAACTAATGCGTGGTTCTTTTTTCTGTCAAAAATGGGGCAAACTAGGGACGTGGCCCCATTCGCCTGAGAGACTTCTGCAACATCATTCAACAGCTTTTTCGAAAGTGAGGATAAGTTGCCAGATGTGGGAATAACCATCGAACATCGTTGGGAAAAAGTTGTGTTTAACTCCCGCGTGTTTGATTTGAAATTGTTCCTTGGAACTGTTACTTCAACTGTTTACAAACTATGCAGCATCATTTGGAACTAGGAGGACATTATTATCCTCCGGAAGCACATCCCGACCACAGATCCCACCGCTACAGGAGTTTCATGATCGAAGAAATTTTGACGGACCACCCTGACCACAAAGTGGCCGCGCCGGCTGGAGAGCTCCTCAAATTTGGAGTACAAGCTCTTCTTTCTGCACGGCCATACCACAATCATTTAGGTAAGTTTATATATGTTATTTGCTCAGGAGTTATGCGCACTTGTGTACATCGAAATGTAGCATGTTTAAAGACGTGTTGGACTATCTTTATGGGGGTACCAAAAACTGATAAACAAAAACTCATATGCAAGTTAATGCACCAATGCCAAATGCATCGTCTCGAGACCGTGGTCGTAGACGAGCATGGTAAATACTGACTAGCAAGTTGTGACCAGAGATGCTGTGAAGAGGTTGAAGAAAATCAGTGTATTTATGTTAGCAAGGTATTTCAGCTGGGGAACAGATCATGCGAGAAACATATCGGCTGACTAGGTGCACTGCCAGTTTTGTGCGTAAATCAAATCAGATTTCCCAACACCAGAAGTGTGATGAAGTACATAATCTGGTAGATCACCAGTCACAAGGTCAAATGTGATTATTCAGGCGATATTGCGATGGAGTGTACACTACTGAAACAGTCATTTCATCCTTGTTTATATTTAGGAAATGAAAATGGGTCAAGTCAATAACAAAGCACACTGTGAAGCCAACATGGACAACAAATAGGCCTAGTCGTCAATATTATTATCATGTAAATGTGTTGTTGTTATTATTATTATTATTATTATTATTATTATTATTATTATTATAGCGGCTTACATCTGTCACTACTTGTAGCATGTATTACAAAAGTGTGTGTGTAAAGTTATAACCATTTAGGTAGCCCTTCTGCACTGTTCAGGCAAATTAATCCGGAATATCAGGAAGCCCCTATCAATTCTCATCGTATTAATCAAATGATAATTGTTGTTTCACCTGCAGTCTTGAAGGCAGACCAGGCCGGTATCCTGAAGTTCCCAATGTCACCCCTATCGTGTTCGCTAGGAGCGCCGCTGGGATCCGCACTGCTTTCCGGCGCTGGCCTGCAGGTTGGTTCGGCCTCACATCATTTGCCTCTGGATCTCCATCTGCGCAGTAAACTTGATCCCGGCGGGGATGGCGTGAGCAAGACAAAGAAAGGAAGGCGAAGTCGAACAGTTTTTACTGAACTCCAGCTCATGGGCTTGGAAAAAAGATTTGAGAAGCAAAAATATCTCTCCACACCAGACAGGTATGGAACTTGGCTTCGACAACATTACCTTTGTATTTCATTTTAGATGCACGAGTGTTATTTCTCTATTCTGTGACCAGTTTGTGCATGCTTATAAGGTCTATGTTTTCTACACAGACTTAATGTGTCAATGGAATTAACAAGAGCTCTCTCCCTCATCACAGAATAGACCTGGCTGAATCACTAGGCCTAAGTCAACTTCAAGTTAAAACGTGGTATCAAAACAGAAGAATGAAATGGAAGAAAATAGTAAGTTTTTAAACTTGTCACAGTCCATATCACTTTTAGATACATGTTGCTTTGAGCTCAATTCACACTGACAGTGTTATCAACACCATGCACATTTAATTAATAGGCTGTTCGTTTACAATTTTATGCGCAGGTTTTACAAGGAGGAGGACTGGAGTCTCCGACCAAACCGAAAGGCCGGCCGAAGAAGAACTCCATCCCAACAAGTGAACAACTCTCGGAGCAGGAAAAGTCTCGGGAAACGGACCGACTATCTGACAGTTCCTCCTCGACACGCTCGGATTCTAATCAAGAAGAGTAAATGACTCTAATATTGTGTAGACGAGAACTTTCTGTCAACTGCCAATCTACGCACTACCGCCCCCAAAGAGGCCTGTCACCTCTGGATGCTCTCCCGCAGTTGGCCGTTGGCACCTCGGACATGCGAGTTACATTCTTGGAGACTTGGAGGTCTGCTTATGTTATAATTTTGCCTCTACGATTCCTTTTCCCACCGAGTGTTCTTCCTCCAGCGTCATGGTGAACAGACACTCCCGCATGCCTTGTCTGAAAGGAGGGAGCAAAACTGGTCAGTACAGATGAACTTTTTGTATTGGAGAACACTCATCCACACTCATTGTGCATATAACTAAGCTGAAATGTTATCTTAACAGTATGATTTGATGCAATTAAATATGTTTTTTCACAAAACAATCAACGGTTTCCTTATTATTCAAGCACCAAGTCAAAGAGCGCAAACGAGTTTCATATTTCAGAGATTATTACAGGCATAATACATATCTCAATGCACCTGGTAATACTATCCCAATACAAATAAAAACTGCAATAAAATCGACAATGAGAGTGTATCACATGTCCATTTGATTGATGTGTGGATCTTTTGTAATAATATATGTTCCGTTTCTAGTAATACAGGGTTAATCACATCTTTACTTGTGTGTTATTCAGACTTCAGCAAATACGATGAAGCGTTTCATATTTTCCAGGGGTAATGAGTTTTTAATGACTTGGGTTTTTTTCTGCCAGGTAGTTCATTAATGTTGAGACAATGCAGGGTCTACTACTGGTAACATAAATCAAATAAGCAAAATTAAATTATCGTGTGTAAGTTGCAACGCTAATTATAGTTTCTGCTTTTTACAAATCTGTTTTTAATTTGCTTTTACATGGAGTGCTTGTCTCATCCACACAATTCGATTTGCTGGAAATGTCTTTAATTCATCTTTTCGAACAGGTGCATGATTCTCAAAACATTCTTAACATAGGCCTGTCTGTCTCTTTTGTCATTCATGGTGTGTAGATTTTGTCCTTCTATCAAAAACTAAAATTCTCTGCATTGGCCCACCCATCCTTTAAATTTAAAATGGTGTGAAATACTAAAAGATGCCTTAAGGCATTTTATCTAGGATATGACCAATTTACCTAAGTGAACACACGCAATGGCTTGCGTCAAAAAAGGGCGCACACTCACAACAGGGGCATTGCCAAAATACTTACCATATTTAGGCATAAACCAGAGATATGTGCATTTATTTAGGAATCATATTTTACCACAAATTATATCGATATTCCTTTTGTAACAGCAGCCTTCGCAGTCACAGGCGAGATCATATGGTCATCAAAAGTCTTGTGTTATGTTGGCCAGTGTTTACGCAGCTCTCCCCTTATACTCATAGTGCCCAACCTTAACTTAATCAAATGCGCGCTAGCATCTCGCATTCTTGTCCTTTAAACTTGCTGTGCATCTAGGCCAACTCCTATCAATGATTTGTGGTGACTTTGCTGTTTGCGAGGAGATTGGAGAGCTTTTACCGTGTATGTACACGAAAGCTTTCAATTGTTAATTTCTGACTTTAACACCAAACTTCACGATCAAACTTTATTAAAATTATACACGTCACGGTCCGTGTCCTTTTCTTATATTACACCATAATGCACTGCAGGCTGCTCTATATGGACTACAGCAACATGTATAGGCCTAATGGTCAAAGGCATCAACTACATAGGCAGGAGTATCTCTGGCAACATAGCCTCATAATATCACACAGAGAAACAATTAAAGACACTAAACAAGTTTACTTTATGCGCACATGATTTTTTTTAACTCGGTTTTAATTTTTATGAAATTTTCTTTGCCACTAATATATTTACAGTCGACGGAAATCTGACAGTGCCCCACAACATCTACGAATATTCTGCATTATTTCCTTTTATTTATCTGTAGGTGTGAATGTAACTCCTTGCGTAGGCTCCATTCAAATGATGTGTCCTAACAAATCAGTGTGCTGGTGACAGAGCTTGTATAGACATGCGCGGATGTGGATGAAAATGTTTGGGCCCACAACATGAGATGCTCTACAGAGATTTGGGAATGCTTGTGTTAAGCGAAATATATATAGGCCGGGTCCTCAAGTAACTGAAATAAGTTTTAGTCATGCGTAAACCAAACAGTTTTGCTGTTGCATGGAACCACATCAAATGGCACGACTCTGAGGATCTTTAATTTTGAGGCAAAAGTGTTTAGCAAAGCGGACTCGGAGAGACTACAACGGTGCCTATTTTCATTAAAACTTATACTCAACTCGTGGATGTTTACTCGGACGGTAAACATGTGGTAACCGTGTTTTCTCGGAAAGGAGTTATTTATTTCTGTAAAAAAAAAAGAATACAGACGGAATACTTTTTTAATCGCAGAAAAGTTTCCATGGTCTGCTGAAAACTGAAGTAGGCTAAGCTTATTTACTGATATGGTTGTTTCTGCGGATGAATCAGATTTTTTTTTTTAATTACATGGTGAAACATATTAGTCCTAGTCAATACATTTGTGAATAGCCCTAATAATATGTTGTCAATTCATGCTCTTCAATTTGCCCCATGAGTGTGTGGCATCCATTAGAATCCATAGTCTGAAACCGAATGTTTCCTTTTGCCCCCTTAGTCAATTGCATATTAGGAATGCCCCAAATTGTAAAAACATCCACTGTGCCTCCTCGTCTGTAAATGTTTTGTCCACTTAACAAAATTACCAACTTTCTATCCACAGTAAAAATGGCTTATGCTGTTATTTCGGAACATAAATAAAACTGTGGTCTGGGATTCAGTCCAATGTAGTCACTAAACATTACAGCTCATGAAAACCTTTTATCAAAAGCAAAGCTTCAAATTTCACCATACAGTCTCCCTCGACCATCCACTCTTTTAAGTGCATACGATCTGCGTAAAAATGGTGGGTTAGGCGACATCATACATTGAATTGGCTACACAAGTTCCAATAATACATCCACACACGTGTGCTGAATTTTAAAGTGTTATTTGAAACATTTGTTTTAGCCTATGCTTTATTCGACCTGGACGAATATCCAGTATTTATCATTTTATGCCGTATGTTCAGTAATAAAAACGGACATTATCAAGACTAAGACATGTATGTGTAAACGCTTTGATAACCTGTTTAACATCGGCTGACCAAAGTGTCTGGCGCACTCCCTCTCTCCCTGAATAAATGAGCCTTAAAAAGGCAACTGTTAACTGACAGCAACATTTACTTTTTCTTTAAAAGCTGATCAGTCAATCTCTTCAGACCAATGACATTTATTTTGTTTTGCGCGCAGGGGCTGACCATGTGCATGGATTTATGCCCTGGGACTAGTGAGGTTAAATGGCTCATTAACCCCTCCAGACCAACTCGGGACTTGATTTCCTGCCTGACAGACGAACAACGTCCGCGCATGTGATGATGCCGAGTCTCACCCGCGTTATTAGCCTACTCCCAATACAACTCTGTGACGCAAGACACCGCGCTAACAAATCTGTTTTTTTTTTCTGTCAGCACCACAGTGATATTGTTCGGTGAATTGTATACTTTAAGTGGAAGTTATCTAACGAATTCAAGACGACACCTGGTCCTGATCTGATTTTGTGCTATTTTAATTAACCATTTTTAACAAGTCTAGTATAGACTGCGTGTGTTATGTTGCCATTTTGATGTGTCTCCATTCTGTGGTTCTGCATCCTCAATTGACATCTCTGTTGTCAGTTGTTCAGTGTGGTGACGGTGCTGTTATGCAAGGATGGCATAATTTAGCACTTTCTTTTTTATGCAGTGTTGAGAGGCCAGCCTGAATTGGAATTGGTGGGTTACTCTCACGAGTGTATTGGGATAGATGGTGTGTAACCCTTGATATCTTACCAAGCTAAATTGCAATTGTTTCAACAGTGTCCGCAACAGTGTAGCTGTGGATGTGGGCATACATACATTTTATTTTTTAAATCTGTTGTTCCAAACTAAAATGTGAATTACATATTTATGAGGTCACACTCGTGGGTCTGTCCAAGAATGAAACAATAGGAGATGACGCACTCATATCCACTTAGCTGGCTAAGATTTTCCCAAAACTAATCCTGTCCCATATATTGTATTATTATCATACTGCATATTTATTTAGACACTGCGGTGATTTAGTTCTGGAACTAAATAGAAAATATAATCTTCCCTATCGTATTAATTTCATCCGCAGCTAAGCGTGAGCTCAAATCCTAGGAAAGAAATATCGCTCGTCTTTGCGCATGGTTATGATCTGAGATCTCTTGGCTGCCCAGAAACACACACGTGTGTACGCGCACATGCCCGCATAGACAAACACCTTGTTTATTTAAATACATACGTACATTTTGTGCTTATTTACTTTTTTTTTCTTGATTTATACCAGGAGTGCTGACGCACTTGTTGGTGAATGTTTTGAGGAAACGATAAAGTGGCTTGACCAAAATAAGAATAATAAATAAAATAAAATAAAACGGGCATGTAAGATCATAATGTGAAAACAATTGTGCATTCTCACATTTAATCCATTAAGATCAGACACCAGCCGTTGAGTTATGGGGGAAAATACAAAATTATTATGGTTCATTTATGGGATGCTTTCTATTCACCCGTCGCCTTTCTAGTGGTTTGTGGGTGATACAGATGAGGAGAGTGTAAAATCGATTTTTTTTACTTATTTCAATAAGTTTTATTCGATACAATTGAGTCCAGTCACTTGAGAACGAGGAAGCCTTTTCTCAATTTAGGATAAATTGGACGCACGGTCACTGTGGGCAAAGGAAGGCGGTTGACTCTCAGATCTTAATAAACCCTCAATCACGACTTCCTTCCGAAGAATCATTATTCATGACTTAGGTAGGAATGTTTTAAGTGAGACTGGGCTATATATACAATCTGCAGAAGAGACTAAAATAAAGGCAAGATTGTCTGCAACAATATGACATGGATAGTGCATTATGCTTTGATACTTTATAATGCTTCACTGTTATTGGCTAATAATGACATTTCGAGGTAAAATAAATAGTGGTTGACCTTTGTAAGGAATACATCTGTAAACACAATAAATACAAAACATAAATATAAAATAGTTTGAATTATGAAAGCCTTTTATAAGTTGAATTAATTTGTAATCATTAGACATGATGGAAAATATTTCTGACATGTTTCAGTTTGTACTGTATACTGCATACATACTGACAATTCAGTATGCATTTTAGGTCTCTATAGAGAATGAATGGTTTTGATGTTTTGACAAAAATCAGTAAAGTATTACAAGTGTAGGAGCGCTATGAGTGACTTACATGTTGTAAAATACATTTCCCTGACAAGGAAATATTACATAAGCAAGACATCATAACCAGTAGGGCCAATGTCAATATCAGTACCAGTAAAACACTCAATGATCAGTAGAACGTCTTATTCTTGGGACTAGGCTCTGCTTGATAATGGCATGCGTGTGTCTGTGAGCATTTTACACCATACCACTGCAGTAAATTGGTGAGTAGGCATATTTCACAAAAAAAAAAAAAAAAATGTGACAGTTAAATAGCATAACCCGATCCTGTTGGCATCAGACACTTCTCTTATTACACAGTGATTAATCGATTTAGGCCTCCCCGGGCTGCCTTTGCTTTCAGATAGACATATGAAAGGCTGCATGTGGGACACCTCAATTATGCACGGCAACCTGGCTAACATGCAAGTCTCCCCACTCCAAATAATAATCCTAAATTACTTCCTCCTGTTAATTTGTGGGGTGGCTTTCAACTTTAGGAAGAGGAGGGGGGAAAAATCGCTTCACGATGTAATCAGTCAGTCGCATTATAGTGTGATATATCACACTATACTGTATGGTATATCTTATAGTATATCAGTGTAGGGGAGCATACTTTTCTTAATTCAGCTGCATGGCTGTAAATGGACAGATGGCTACAAACTTCATTGCTTTCATGAGCA